>NW_026854308.1:0-222500 GCF_026571515.1 Ruditapes philippinarum
CTAACGAGTTTTCCGGTTATTTATTTTCTTTACCTTGGAAATGGAGAAATTTAATTTCTGTATTATCATTCTAAAAACATTCCCATTTAGAATTTTTAAATTATAAATTATTACTATGAAATTGGTATTTAAACGCAGAAGAGATTTCGCTATCTACCATCATTTGATATTTCACTGAAAATAACAAAATTTCAATGCTGTTATCTTTAAATATTGACGAAAATATCGAATAAACGTCAATGTTATACATCTTAGACGACATTATGAATGTTTTAAATTTGAACATCGTTACCTAAAACTGTCGTTTTAGATAAATACAAGAAAAGGGCAGTGTTTGTTTTCCATAATATGTTAAATGTCATTCAAATGTTTGATCAATGTTAAAAAAGAGATGTCAAATAATTAGAACTGTTTTCAAAGATTATGTGATCGTATTCATTCGTGTCAGGCATAGTATACATATTGTGTCGGCTTTAATTTATTAACCTTACAAAACGAACCGTGTAAATGATTCCAATATATACTAAACAAATTTAATTGTATGAATTTTATACATTTAATTATATAAAAAACGTCACGGAAATTAACTAAAGATTAATATTTGACAAATTGTTTTTGAATAAGTAAAATATGTTTTGTTGTTTTTTGTTTGCTTGTTTTTGTCCAATTAATCAAATTGTTGTAATTGCATTTTAATGAAAATGTATATATGTTATTAAAGACAAGATGCAATTTTCATTTATTAACTGTCTGATAGAAGTATCTTTCTCCAATGATATGTATCATTTGTGTCCTTTCCTGTTTTCTCTTCACCGGTATGTATCTCTTCTTTCTTTTTATTTTTATTCAATTTTGCCATCCCCATCCCTCCCTTGTTCGCCTTTCCCTACATCCTTAACCTTTTGTAGGACTTTTAATTGGTTTTCACCTTTAATTACCTTTATTTTGTCGTGACATCCCGTTTTTTCTCATGTGCCTGTTCAATTTGGCACCTTGCCAGTGGTCCTGTGTTGGGAATGCGTTCACATGATACTGCTTTTCCATATTAATTATTTTATTCATATTTTAAACCTTTAGAAATTTATAGTACCTATGAATGTGGTTTATTTCCATTAACAACACTATAATATGTCAAAATAAAATCTTTTATTTTGTTTTACTCTGACGTATTGACAATATCCGACATAATGTCCCTTCTAAATGACATGTATTCATTTAGTTTATAATGGTTTATAATCATTACTGAACAGAACATTTCTGTCCTGTATAATCAACGCACATAGTCAGAAATGAATTAGTTCAAACCAATTCATTTAAATTCTTCCCAATATATCTAAAAGGCGAACAATTAAACACATGAATGGTCCTTTTGATTCGAATAACTGTAAAAAAGACATAACAGAACAATAAGTATCTTAAAGCATTTACAAAAGATGTTTCTGTTGATCAAATACATAAATGTTTGACTTATAAAGACGTTAAAGGTTATACATAGTCTTAGCACATTTGAAAGATTTTTGCTTTACAACAGTTTGTTTGCCTTTGGAACCAATGACTGTTACCAAATTATGTTGTTAAGATTGAAATTATGTGATGACAACATTGGCATTTACAAATACATTAAGTCTTATATATTTGATTGTCTTAAACTGAATTGGGTGTTGCCCGCTACATAAACGGTTACTTGACCTTTTTTACAAAATATTAAAAACAATGAACAATTGAATTTAAAATACACAGAATTAAACTTTAATCTTTCATAATTAGATCCATAATGTTTGGGATATGTTGCGATTTAAAATATTATTTTTTATCATGTTTAGCGAAAAATAACTACAACGAGAATCGTCGACTGATCCAATGTATAAAGTTAATTGAATTAAAAAGTCGACTTATAAGGTCCAACTGCTTTTAAATAGAATATTAAACCGGCTTTAATGACAATAACGGTTTCCATAGTTAAGATAAAAATGGCTGTTCATTTGTCTGGAGCAAAATAAAATGTCTAGAAAGAAATGAGAATAAAAACGAACAGCTACACATTGCAGATATGGTTCAACTATAGATGCATACAATGTTTAGAATGTGTCTTTGTTGATACAAGCGCAGTAACAGCGCAGTATCCAAATACCAAGACAGGAGTTTAATATAAAATTCAAGGTTTCTTTTATCGATATCAGTATCCAGCTATATTGCTTTGCAACGCGAGTTTGAATCTTGAAGAAAAATCGTTACATGACAAATATGTTGGGAACAAAAAAAATCATTGTGCTCGATATAGATATATTTTGTGTATTTTAATAAAGTTTGCTATTTTATATTTAAATCTGCAAATTTTTATCTTTAAACCTGCACATAAAATAAGTGCAAATTCATTGCTTTATAGTTAAATTGTTGTTCAAAACGTACATCATATAGTAGATAGTGTTATTTACGAATAAGAATGAACCTATCATATGCATAATCATTTAAAAAAATGATAATTGTGATATGTAGCATTAACGTACATGCAAGCTTAATATTCAACTCTTTCATTCTATTGAAATGAATGTTTGTGTCTAGGTCTGGTAAATGTTGTTCATATTCAAATTGTTGTTTGAGGTCGACTTGTTATGTACTATGCAGGCAATCAGCCTATTTAATATAATGCAAACTATTGTATCAGCCACTGAGTTGTCAAGAACATCTATATCGCTCTAATGGTATATGTAATTGTTGAATTTGTCTAACGTCTTTCTGGCGTCTAAAGGTTTTCGAATAACAACGGTTGTTTGAATTATCAAGCCAAATAACAGAATGTGTATCATAATGTATGGATTGGAGTGTCTTTTATTGGTAAATTTAATCAAGTCAGACTGGGCGAATACCATGCTAAAGATGTTGATAATTTTATTCGATGCGTGCTGCGCTGTATCAATTGTGTGATGTGAATTGAATCAGACGGACCTCCCTGTTAACATTTCTTTCCTGTGACTTTTTTACATTGTATACATTGTATACATGTTTGAGGCAGTTGCACATTTACCAACTATTGTGTTATAGTTGGTTAGTTACGCGAGCATAATCAATTGATTTTGACTTTCTTATACCTATTTGAATCTAACTGCTTTGTTGACACACGCCGAAGATAAATGTGCTATTAAATTTAACATTATTTACATAATTCAATTGCAGTTTATAGTTTGGAAAATATATAGACATACCAAAATCATATCGGGGATAAAAACGGAATCATATTCCTTAAAAGCATACTAACCTTTGAGTCAATTTCGTGTCGGTTCGATTCAACATGGCCACAACAGTACTTGTTGATTTGATACAACGGTATAATATTCTAGAATTGTATGCATAAAACATGTAGAAATGAGTTCATGACTTTAATGTGTATTTTTAATCTGAATTGAGTACCCCAAACGAAAAAATACAGTATAATATCATCATTGTATATTCCACATGGCTTATTGTCAGTTTTAGATCAAAGAAATCATGTTATCATATCTTTTGGTACTTATTTTTGAAGTATCCATATCAAGGATGCATCAAATTAACACATTTCAATTATAAAAGAAGTTTGGCTTTCTATGTTTTAACGAATAACATATATCCGGTTAAAATATATAATAATCATGACTGAATGCGCCTGTGCCCTCTTGAATGAATTCCAACCATTCACGTGAATAACGCATGCTGCTTAAAATGGTTAACACCCCTGGCATCTTGTCGATTATACTATTAAATCAGGTTGTTCGAACATCTAAGACTATTATCATGGCAAACCCTCCCTGAATTATAGGTGAATGGTTATTATAAAAACGCTTGATACATGCACAGATACTTGCATATGTACATATGTTTAACGGTTGAAAAATGAGAAAAAGATATCACGTAAGAGCAGGTAATATATTTAAATATGTAACAGTTGTGATACCTTTTTAATATATAAATAGAATTAATTACCATATACCTTTAGCAAATAAAGATGTTAATAAGCCTTCATTTAATTACAACATTAAGTAGTTAATAGTACTTTACAACACCCAATTAATAAGATTTTTTTGCAATTTGATTCATGTTTCTTTTTTCCCTCAATTATTTTCAACAATATCCAGATGGTCTTGACTTAGCCTAGAAATAATTTGATTAATTTGGTTGATTTAGATTGACCTGTTAACAGTACTAGACATATTTATCAGTCGTTTCTGTTAAAAGGACACTTGGCTTTGAGTGTTTGTCGAATGTCGTTCATTTCGATAATTTTACAGTATATTGAGTTTCTTTCTCCCACTTGTACAAAGCTTAGGGGGAACTTTAGCCCGGTCCGCCTTTATTGTAAAAATAAGATTCTTCATACCCCCATATTGTTAAAAAGTATATATGATGAGTTCTTTTATTTTGATGCATTTCTCAGTTTCAAATAAATCTAACCGTGGATGTTTTTGTTTTTTTAATCGGATCAAAAATTCATGTTGCACTTAAATTTGCATAGCATGAAAAATATAAACAAACCGGAATTTTGGTTATCAGATATGTAATTAATTGACATTGTCACCGAAAGAGAGTGAGACAATCTGCGTGTTAGGAGTAAATAAACAGTAATTCTATCTTTTGTGAAAATTCAGAAGTAATAAGATAGGTCGTGTACTTTACTTCAGCATTATAATCGAAAGACTCGAACTTTCTTCAAAGTAATCGATAAACATGATAACATATATAATTTTACATTTTCTTTAATTGTCATTTTTCCTCATTATAAATATCATTATTAAGTAAAAGTATAATTTGCATTTAGAGTTGTTTTGCAAATTGTACTCTAGAAACTTAATATTTTATTGATTTGAAATACTTCGACATCTCCTCATAATTCGATGAGGTAAGGCTTGCTGTATGTAACAGATTAGTGTGTTATCTCGCACAGCATGACAACTACATGAAATGGTCTTCTTTTTTTATTGGAATTTTAGATTAGATAACTCTTAAATGTGGAAGAAAGGTGAGATACATTAGACTTCATCAACAGAATTTAACTCAGGTATGTGTAGCATGTTTGTCTAACAGATGTAAGTTTAATTAGCATGTGATGCCAGTGCGTCATCAGAAATGCATGTAAGTATTTCATTTATATTAGGAACGTGTAAAATATTTTTAGCAACTTATCGTCGAAACAATGGTAAATAATAAGTTGATCATCTTTCTTCAAATATTAACAGTTAAATTTTTCAAATTTAGATTGTTGTTTATATCAGTATTATTTAGGATATGTCAGTATTAGCTTGTGTGATAAAAGCAAGTTTGTAATTTGAACAGTTTTGCTTGTAAATCATTGATACAATGACGTCTTTTTTAAGTTACATTAACCTTTAAAGTAAAACGGTCTTTATGAAACGTCATATTGCAGTTATCACATAATATGTGTTGTATTTAGTTTACAACAGAATTAAATGTTTGATAAACTATATTATCTGAGCTTGATCATATTTATTTTTTTCCGTTTTGGGCGTTCTTTGGGAATTTCATTTTGTCTCCAAAATGTTGTTAACCATTATGTTCTATTATAGTATTACGTCATCATAATTATTTAGAAAATGCCAAATAAAGAAACTCCGTTCAGAGTTCATTAGTACGACAGAGAAGAACAGGAAGGTCCCCTGGGTGTATCAAATTTAGTTCAAGAGTACACACATCAATCAACCAAGTTAGCTTGTGACATTAACAACATTGTGATGCTCGGCAGGCATGTCTACCATATATGTTAACAAAAGTTTTTATGAAGCACAATCGTCCATTATGCATATTTAGAAAAAACTGATTAATGCTATACAATAAATATATGAGTTGAAATACAGTCATGTAGATGATATTGATGCAGAAATGCATGATCGATGATATTGAATCAATGATATTGTTGCAGTGAATCAGGAATTCTAGTATTTTATCTTTATTTGATATACCGATAAATAGAATAATCTTTTTGTAATTTGCTGTCGCAGATATAAAAGTAAAACAAGGCATAGTATGAAACATTATAGGCAACATTTTTCATGTAATTAGACTGTGTTTGGCTTTTGTTCTTTGTTTTTGATTTTTTTCCTCGGTGTTTATTATGAGGAAGTGGACATTAAACTCTAATTTATATTTAATTTAAGCTAGTTTACAGAAATTGGAAATGAATCACCATTACGAGTATTCCGGGTTTTTTTCTTAGTTTGTGGGAATAGAGAAATTTAATTTGGGTATTATTAGTCTAAAATATTTCCATTTAGAATTTAAAAAACACAAATTGTATCATCAAATTGGTATTTAAACGAAGAACACAATAAACTCTCTACCATCATTTGATATCTTACCGAAAATAACAAAATTTAAATGCTGTTATCTTGACATTATATCGACAATATCGAATTCACGTCAATGTTGTACATCTTAGAAGACACTATGAATATTTTAAATTTGAACATTGATTTTTGAAACTGGCGTTTTAGATAAATACAAGTGTTTCGTAAAATGATTAGAAATAGACTGTTTATATCAACACGATAGTCCTTAGATTACAAACTTTTGATTGTACGTACTCAATTAAACCTTTCATTATATATTCATTCATATATTAATTCATGCCAGGCATCGTATTCGTGCTATTCCCCTAACCTTTACCTCATATATACGCGATATAACGCAATTTCGACCCCCTCCCCTTTTAGGCCTCAAATAAAGAAAAAAATGTTCTGTTTGGGTCCCAAACACATGTTTTCGTTTGAGAAATGTTGTTGAAAAAGTGATCACTTCTTTGGCGCCGTCCCATATCAAAAAGGTACATCAGGAGGTTGCCAGAAGGGGGATGTGCCCCTTATGTTTCGGGGGTTTGAAGCAGCTCCCCTCATTGCCAAGAAAATTTTGGACATGTGGCTAAAAATGGCCTCAGGTCGATCGTAAGGTAAAGTGTTACCAACGCTGAAAAGTTTTCTAATCTATCTCAATCCATTGAGAAGTTGCAACACTTTGAAATCAGTTTTGATGGAACAAAGATGCAAAATAGGGATTTTTGGCAATTTTAAGACGTCCCCCGTTGCCGTAGTAACAGGAAATTGACCATGCTGTTACAGAGGCTATGGTCCAGTCAACAATTGTGCCAAGTTTCCTTAGTACTTAAGTATTTTTCATAGTTTCATAGCAGTTTGAACTTGTAACAGGAGGCTTTTTTAATGAAAACGTGCATTTTTCACAATATGCTCATGCGGAAAAGGTTAAGAAATAACTGTAAATAAACTTAATTATATGGAAAACATATTATGTTGGTAAAGTAATAACAACTTTATTTTACGTTTTAAACCCTACAAATATGTTTAAATAATTGCGATAGATACCAAACAAAAGCTATTGCATAAATTCTATACAATTAATGAAATAATAAAACACGTTAAGGAAATTAAGAAAAGGTTAATATTAACCGATTCGTATTTCAACTTTATTGTATATGGTTTTTCCCCCTCTTGTTTGTTTGTTTGCTTGCCTGCCTGTTTTTATCCAATCAATCAAGTTGTTAAAATGCATCTATCTATTAGTAAGTTATAAAGAAAAGTGTAATTTTCATGAATTGACTGATAGATATCTTTTACTTTTGATTAATTTTCAAAGTTACTAACTATCTTAAATTTGCTTTGACATTCCATTCGTCAATTTTACCCATGTGCCCTGTTCAGTTTGATATCATGCTGGAATTAATGCCAATTGTTCTGTGTTGGGGATGCGTTCATCAGATGCTGCATTCTTTGTTAATATTATTTTTCATTTTCATAAAACGATCAGTGACATTTATGATATATGAAATTTGTAGTACATTTTTTTTAAATAAAATATTTCATTCTGTAGTTCTCTGACGTATTGACCACATCCGCTGGAATGTCCCTTCTAAGTGGCATTAATTCTTGGTTTTAAATCATTACAACTAAACAGAACAATTATGGCATGTCAGAAATGAATTGCTTCAAACGAATTCATTTGCAAAAAGTTCTTAAACATACATGTTTAGCTAAAATAACAACAATTAAACACACAGTCACGTAAATTGATCTGAAATTAATGGTCCTTTGTCGATTGGAATAACTGTAAAAAGACATAACAGAACAATAAGTGTTTTTAAGCATTTCCGAAAGCTGTTTCTGTTGAACCAATACATATATGTCGGACTTAAAAGACGTTAATGTACAAAAGATATATCTTTTATCGGCAAGGAAATCAATTTTCCCCGTTGTCCATAGACTGTTTAATTGCTTTTTTAACATTATTTACTAGTATTTGTCTTTATATATTATTGCTGGCTTTTTTTCTCTCATCAAAACATTACATCTGTGTTTCAGTTTTCAATAGTGTTTTTAAATATAGGCTTTACTTGTATTTGAAAATGTTCAAAGATTAATCGTTATAATATCAAATTTTGTATGATGAGTCACACCTATTTGGTCGTTCAAACGATTTTATGAAAGCTATGCTCTAAACCTGTATAATTCCTTGACAGTGTACACCATCAATATACTTTACTTTGCTTCTTGCCTTTACATTAAAAACACACTTTTTTGTAAAAATATTTATAACAAATGACGTCTAAGTTTTCTAAAGAGTGTAAGATCAAATCAAAGAAAGTATAAAGATGTCATTTAAATTCAGTGATACTCCGTGTAAATCTGGCGGATATACTCGTACTCCATCCAATTTAATTAAAAACTTATAAAAAATCCACTTATGTGATGACCAAAATGGCATTTAGAAATATATTAAGTCATATGTTTTTGATTGTTTTAAACTGAGTGTGTGTGTTGTCCGGTACATGAACGGTTACTTAAACCTTTTTATATGATGTTATAAATACGTTTTTATAATCATGAATGCGTTTTTGGTTTAAATCTCTGAAATTATATAAAATTAAACTTTACTTGTTATGAATAGTTCAACAATGTTTGCAATATTGTTGCAATCGAAATGTTACTGCAACTTGAAGCGTCGAAAGAACGAAAATATAAATAAAAATAAATTGAAAAGTCGACTTAGTAGATGCAACTGTTTTTGAATAAAATATTTAACCAGTTTTAATTACAATAAAGGCTTTCATTGTTAAAATGAGTTATAGCTGTTAATTTGTCTAACAAATGAAATGCCTAGAGATCAATGAGAATAAAAACGAAGAGCTACAAATTGCAGGCATGGCTGAATTACAGATGCATGCCAAGTTTAAAATGTGTTGAAACAAATTTTCTAAAACCGACGACAGGGGTTTGATTTTTTTAAGGTTTCTTTTAAATCTGTAATCGATATTGATATCAGTATCAAGTTATATTTGCTTTGTAGAGCGGGTTTAAATCTTGAAGAAATATTTTTATTTTGGACAAGTTTATCAATGTGACTGATGCAGATATAGAACTTATGTGTATTCAACTGAAGTTTGATATTCAAACTTTGAACCTGCACATTAAGCCGGTGCATATATATTGCTTCATTGTTAATTTGTAGTTTTAAAAAACGTGCATCATAAAGAAGATATTTTTTTCGGATTTAAATCAATCATTGAGTATCATATGCATAAACATTTAAAAGAATTATAATTATGTTGTGTAACATGACAGCACTTGCAATCTTAATTTTTATTCTTTCATTCTATTGAAAGGATTGGCTGTGTCTAGGTCTGGTAAATGTTGTTCATATGTAAATTGTTGTTTAAGGTCGACTTGTTATGTACTATGCAGCCAATCAGCCTATTTCATATGATGCAAACTATTTTATCAACCATTGAGTTGTCAAGAATATCTTATCGCTCTGATGGTATATGCAATTGCTGAATTTGTCTGGCTTCTTTCTGGCGTCTACAGGCTTTTTCGAATAACAACGGGTGTTTGAATAACAGAATGTGTATCATAATGAAAGGAGTGGAGTGTCTTTTATTGGTAAATTTAATCAAGTCAGACTGGTCGGATATCATGCTTGAGATGTTGATAATTGTATTCGGTACGTGCTGCGCAATATTATTTGGAATCAAATGGACCTCCTTGTAAACATTTCTGTCATGTAAATATTTTTTGTATACATACATGTTTGAGGCAGTTAGTACATTAACCAATAATTGTTTTACGCGAGCATTATTAATGTTCATTGACGTTCTTATTCCTGAAGCTAACTGTCTTGTAGACACACACAGATAGTGTTACGTGTCATTAACATTTTGCAATATTTATTGTTTGGAACAGATATAGTCATACAAAAATGCATATCGGGGATTATAACGGACTCATGTTCCTTAAAAAAGCATCAATGGGTCAATTTTGTTTCGGTTCATATTAACCACAACATTATTTGTTGATTTGATACAACGGTATAATATTTTAAAACTATATGCATAATACAAGTAGAAATGAGTTTACGACCATAATGTTAATCTTTAATCTGAATCTAGTACCCCAAATGAAAAAAATACAGTATGATAATTATCAACATTGTATATTCCAAATGGCCTATGGTCAGTTTTAGATCAAAGAAATTATTTTATCATATCTTTTGATACTTACTTTTAAGTACCCACCTCAAGCATACATCAAATAATCACATTTTATTTAATATGAAAGAAGTTAGGCTTTTTTAAGTGTTTACGAAGAACAAGTATCCGGTTAAAATATATATTCGTGACTGAATGCGCTTGTGCCCTCTTGAATGAATTCCAACCATTCACCCGGATAACGCTTGCTGCTTAAAATTGTTAACGCCCCTGGAATCTTGATGATTGTATTATTAAGTCTGATATTCCTTTTATCTTAGCTTATTATCATGACAAACACTTCCTGAATTATTTTACTATCATCGTTATTTCCATCAGAGCTAAATTTACTACATGTATCGTATATATTGATTGTTTATATTTCAGTAAAAATAATATATTCTTATAAAATTACGTTTATCTAATTTTGTCCGACGCTTTTGGTTTAAGGTGTTCAAGTGTTGCTGTTATTATTTAGAATTTCAAGCCACAATAATTTATTAGTTTTTCGTTTAGTATTGTAGTAGACCATAGATTCGTGAGAATATACCAACTACTGAATAAGCTTTTTGGGCATGATATTAATCAGTTATCCAGTAACTCGTCTAAATCTAAAATATCTTTTATTTAAGTCAATGATTTTTACATAATTATGATGAACTGTTTGAATTGGACTTTCATTTGCGACACCCATGCATTTGTATGATATTCTTTACCCACAATTAAGAATATCATCAAACGACTACAATGCAGTCCGGTCAATATCATATCTAACAAGCGTTGAAAATACCTTTGTATCGTTCAAAGGTTTTCTTGGTTGTTTTGCAATCATAGACTGTCAGAAGTTTTGACCTTCTAAATAAGAACGTTTAAACAGACTTTAACAATTTCAAGTTTAATTTAAGTTAAAATCCATCTGATTAATTCTTAAATTTTTATTCAAAAACATTTTGTAAAACATCTTTGATATAGTTAAAGATTCTTTCTTTTTTCATATTTTCAAAATCTTTTTATGATATCGCGGCGCAAAGTGATTTTATTTGTTATAATACATATTGCTTGACTTATAGATTATGAAAACTTTTGAAAACATGCAATCTATCCATAATCTCATAATATTAAATGGAATTTCTAATTGTACATCCTATTTCAATGGTTTGGAAGCATTTCTATTACATAATATTTCCCTTTTATTGACTCTTAATAAACTAATATCAAAGAATAGTTTCGCGTTATTAAAGGAACATAAATAGATTTCAAAATAATTGAAATCTAAATGTTTATTATAATACAGTTATCAACAATTTATTTTCAAATTTGATTATTCAAAATACAATATTCTTTAACAATATGAGAAAACAACTAATAAGAATCGCAATCAAAAATTAGGCATAACTATGATTTGATTTTTATTTTATTCCGCTGCACGAGATATGTTTGTTTTATAATAATATTTACAATTTTTATATATATAATAAAAATTTATTTATGCGTGGCATGTCATTGCAATACTGAGCAAATCGTTTTTTTTTAATGTTTGCTGTCAAATATATTAATGTGTTACATGTAATTGCATATAAGTATGACTATTTAGAATTAATAAATCAAATCATGCTAGGTTTGTAAGAGACTGCTATTTTGAACTCTTTTTCCAATACTAATGTTTTTACGATAGACATGTACATGTCTGTCGATTATGAGGACGTGGGACAATCCTGTTCATACCACAACCTAACTTGGTTGATTGATGTATGTACTCTTGAACTAAATCCGATATACTCACGTGACAGTCATGTTCATCTCTTTTTCACGAGTGTTCTTTGAACAATTCGTTTCTACATAATTATGCAGAACGCCTGTTCTTGTTGATCTTGCTTATAATATTTTAAATTATCATGATGATGTAATCTAATATCACGGTTAGCTATCCTAGAACTATCCTTTAAAAATACTTTGCGACTCAACTTTGAGATGTTCATGGTATAATAGCAAGTATAATATTAATTCATTGTTTCTTGTATGTACAGTAGATCTATATGTTTTAACATAAAAAGATATTCGATAATTCGAAATCATACTAGTGTTGACCACATAGTCAAATTTATGTTGCAAGAAATTAACCTTTTTTAGATGAGTTTAAAGTACAAACTTATAGCATGATTCTTCATGGTATTGAAGCTACTGATTCGTACGTTTTTGGGACGTTTAACGCATATAAAAGAGTAATTGCTTTATAAAAACATAAAGTTGAATTGTCAAATTTAATTTTTCATTTTTCAAGTAAATGATTTATAGACGTTAGGGTTGTAAAATTTAATAAGAATGAAGCTTATTAACTTTTCATTTGTGACCTTTCTGTGACATCTAATCCAAACCCATATAGACATAACCATTTCATGTTGTTGTCATGCTGTGCGATAGTATTCACCAATCTTATATATTTACTGCAAGTTTTATGCACTCGCATTCTACACAGATGTTGTTTATTAAAGAAGAATTAAAGAAGAATAAACTGTCAGTGCACATTTATAATACATTCTCGTCCTAACTTACAATTTGCAAAAAAAAACAAAAACAATTGCATGTTAATCTGACTGTCACTATTTATAAGTATTTATAAAAATGATAGAAAATAAAAATATCCAACGATTAAAAAGAAGGATATGTTATCTTATTTATCGGTTGCGGTGGAGAAACTTTAAATACTGCTCTCATGGTAAGCTTATTTTGTATTTAGACAAGTAAATCTTATATAAACGGAGAATAAATAACTATGTTACAATCATTCACAAAATGAGCTTTATTTTTTTACTTTTTTAAAAAAGGTTTAAAAAAAAATTTCTTTATAGAAACCGTAAAAAACTTTAAATAGAAGTTTTTTTAAAAATTTTTAAAAAAAAAAAACAGTTTTTAAAAAACCAAAACTAAAAACAAAACTTTAAATGGAAAAACCCCGGTTTATCAAAAATTTGTTACCAAAATTAAAAAAATTTAAACCCCTCTTAATGGTTTTTGGCAAGCCAAATTTTAAGGAACAACATCGACAATTTTTAATTTTTGTTTAAACAAAACCCGTTTAAAAGGGTTTTTGGAAATACTTAGTTTGTGGATGTTGTAAAAAATCCATTTAAACTTAAAATTCAGGAAAAAAGAACATTTTACTTTTTTTCAAAAATTGGGAAAACACAAACAGAAATTAAAATTTTTCAAAAAAAATTTTAAAAAAAAAATATCTGACGAAATTTCTTTGTATTACAGACATAGTCTTTTTACATACTACATACATATATATACTCTATCATAATCATTGAAAACAATTGTTAAAATATTCATTAACATGAATGCACACCTGTTACTATGTAAAACACTTTATAACAATTGTCTATACAGTATTTAAATGAATGATGAGCACCCTATTGACACAAAGGCTTCCTAGTTACATTAACAGTACTATCTTTGTTTAAAGTACATCTAAGAATGGATTGACTCATATCGCTTACAAATCAATTGTTTGATTAATTTTATTAAATCATTAAAGTTCCTCAAAGTGGTCTTAAGTTTCAGTCTGTGAAGATAATTTCACAACAGCAATGAAAACAACTAAATCAATAATCAATAACAAATCTGTCGAAGAAAACGTTAAATCAAATAGTTAGATAAACAAAATGAAGCTTTCAAAATCAAGTTTCTTGCATGTTTAAATATGGGCGAATTGATATACTCTGTTGTAAAGTAAAGTGATAGTTTTACATGTGTTTATTTTGTTTGCTATAAATGTATGCCAACTGCAAATCATATTGCATGTACTTTGTTGTATAATTGGTAGGATATGAGTAAATGGATGTTGTGACCACGCAAATTCAAACAATATCAGTACAGGCTTTTAATTATGTTTCTGCCACCAGCCACCGCGAATGTCTGATGCTTGTACTCTTTAATTATGTATTGTGTATATCCGCAGGACATTTCTTTTTATAACATTTGTACACAGAAAGGTTCTATGTTTTGGATTCACCGCCTAATAAATTATTACTTGTCATGTTTTAGTGTTAGTAGAACTAGTTTTTGTTTTGTGTTTAGAATGAGACCCTAGTCTCTAGTCTGATTCTATCAGAGCGTAGATGCAACCATTATGTAGTTTGTGCGATTTTATCTAAGATACGTGAACTGACTTCAAATACCAACAACGTGCATAAATCAACATTCTTTGATATTAGACAAGTAGAAGCAATAATAAATGACAGTTTAATTTACATGTGTAAGTCTTTCTGAAACCAAAACAAAAAAACATCAACAAAACAAAAACAACAAAAAACAATGAATGTAAATTCTTTTTGTTTATTACACGATGTTATATAGTCTGGAAACACTTACAATTGCAAGATTACCAAAATTCGGACCGTTTTTATATTAACATAGTATTAAGAATACGTAAACGTTATACGGCATTAAAAAATCAAATGATAACATGTGGTAATTAATGGCTTATATTTTACACAAAAAAAAATGTCAATTGAATTTTTACATACTATTTTAGATTTCCTTTGTAAAAAATAAGTTGTAATTTAGCATGCAACACTAATCATACTCGATTATTTGATATTGGATTTTATGGACAGCAAGTGCTTGATTTTGTATGACTGGAAGTCAAGATGTCATCGAAATATATTTGATAAAGAACTATCAGAAGGAACATTGGGTACAATAACAGACAGAAATATACTTAAGTTATCGTATAAGAAATAAACACATTTATGAACAATGTCGATGTCGAAGTTAACATTATATAAGAAATAATTACTTGATATGCCTTGACGGATCTAATATTGCAATACAAATATCTTTCGCGTAACAGTATGAAGACGCTTGTTGGTTCGAACTTGAAAGCCAGGTATGTTCAACAACCAGTGAACTTATTGTGAGTTCCATCTAAAAAGTTAACAATCATGTTAACTGTAGAAGAACAATAACCAGACATCACCGTAACCCAAAGTCATGACCTTAGAAAAAAGTAAGTTGACAGCAATGTAACACTCTCCGTAGACTGTAATAATTAGAGTCGCTACTTTAAATATGTCGGTATCATTTCTTTACCCTGAAGTGCTAGAAAGCTTTTAGTGACCGATTCTGTAATATCTACAGAAAACACATTTTCAAGATTAGTAGTACAGACGTATTTATAGGCAATATTTTGTTTACATAGACACACTTATCCGAAAAGTTAGTCATCTAATATATTCCTACGAATTTGATAATCATTTCAAACAAGCTTGACTCTTCCCTTCATATGAAAACAAATTCATTTTTACTTGAATTGTAGAACATAAAATTATCATAAAAATGGTTTCTTATTCTGAGATTTGTTCTGTTGGCATGCAAGCAATGAAGGTACACAAAGTTGCTAAGCCCATACTATTAAACCATAATAATGCTAATTTATAACTGTATAAATTTATATAACAATATCAAATTTTAAGTAACACAAAATTACATCAAGTAAAGTATTTTATGTTTTTGCATGCTACAACACATTATGCTCATTGAAGTTTAAATGGTGAGTGTACAGGTTTAAAGTCAAAATAAATTTACATTTAGCCAAAATTGTTTTCCATTTTATACTTTCCTTCCCACAATTAATACATAACTCATGGGTTACACACTTTATTTCAATAACTTCCATTTAATTTTTCGATAGTGTTCACTTCATAAAAAGAGGGGTGCAGTCTCAAAATTATCAATTTTTGGTCACTCAGCGTTTTAATTGTCAGTCTCAATATATAGATTTTAAAATTAAATGTGTCATAGCTAATTCGGCTCATCTTCAACTTGACAACGAAATAAATGAGCATAATGTCACTTTCAATTTGAAGCATATTTATTCTTTTCTAATATAGCAGGTTAATTTATATTTATCGCGTATCAAATATATACTCTTTGTACTAGTAGTAGTACAAAGGAGTAGTGTTTTTTCATCAATCGCATGTATTTGTGGTATAAATAAAAATATAAGTACTGGTAATGTTATGCTCAGACGCTGAAAATAATATAAATATGTAATCGTGTGTATTTGTTTGTGAACTGCATAGTAAATTCTGAGCAAATTAATTGGTTAATTGTAATAATGTTGTAAATTGTTTCGCACTTGTCCGTATATGCAGGTAGAAACTGATTTTCTAGAAGTTAAATTAGTACCCTCAAGAGCAGATGATACAGATAATATATCTTTTTAAGTTCTTTTCTGATACTTCAAAATAAAACGACTTGAATCGTTTTTCATTTCCTCTTGTTTGACCCGAAGGTTATTTATAAAAAATACTTTGAAATAAATTGGCAGAATATGTTTCCTAAAGAGAAAAAAAAACGATAAAAAGAAAATTCTTGATTCAGTTAGGGCTACCAAAGGATAAGACTAATACTTTTTGTATTAATTGTATGAAATGCAGATACTCTGATAGACAAAAGGGGTACACGTGATGTTATACATAGACATTGTGGCGGCTTGTCCTTTTGATTAAAACCGACACTTTATGTTTGGATGCCTTCCCTCAGTTTTTATATATGTCTAAAACAGGTGTCATTATTAGATAATTGCATATATCTTTATATAACATAGGCATTGTCTGGTCCGGGTTAATTGTATAAACATTATATTTTGATACACATAGTATTTTAAGTGTGAGGGCAACATTTAATAATAATCATTGAAACAAATAAAAGTGATTTAAGATTGTGAAGTTATCATTTTCTGTCTCTTATCATCAGTGTAAATACTTTATAGCTTTGATCACGTTGAGCCGATTTGATAAGTTGGTGTTACCGTTTTATTAGTTTTTGTTGCAATTACGTACATTGCATTTGTTATCTTTTTAAGGCCATGCTAATAACACGCCATTTTGTTTGTTCAATACCATATGTCTTATATTAAAAACATTAGAAAGATACAATGAATAAGCATGACGTATTTGTGTGTTTTCCTATAAATTCACACATATCTATCATGATATTGTAAAATAACGACACAATTACATCATTTGTTGATTCACTCACATCTGTCAAACATATTACCGCACATCTCTATAATTCATCCCACTAATAACAACAAATGCATCTTTTTTAAACTTCTTGTGTAATTTATCGTCCGTTTTTAACTTACCTTAAGTATTGCACTTTTTTGTTCAAAACATATTATTTATTTAATACCTGCTGTGTTTAATAATAATATTTACAATTTTTATATATATAATAAATATTTATTTATGCGGGGCATGTCAATGCAATACTGAGCTTATCGATTTTTAATGTTTGCTGTCAAGTATATTAATGTGTTAATTGTATATAAATAGTAATATCAAGTCATGCTAGTTTTGTAAGAGACTGCTATTTTGAACTCTTTTTCCAATACTAATGTTTTTACGATAGACATGTACTTGTCTGTCGATTATGAGGAAGTGGAACAATCCTGTTCATATCACAACCTAACTTGGTTGATTGATGTATGTACTCTTGAACTTAATTCGATATACTCACGTGACAGCCATGTTGATCTCTTTTTCACGAGTTTTCTCTGAACAATTCGTTTCTACATATGCATAACGCCTGTCCTTGTTGATCTTGCTTATCATATTTTAAATTATCATGATGATGTAATCAAATATCTCGGTTAGCTCTCCTAGAACTATCCTTTAAAAATACTTTGCGACTCAACTTTGAGATGTTCATGGTATAATAGCAAGTATAATATTAATTCATTTTTTCTTGCATGTATATGTTTTAACTAAAAATATATTCGATAATTCGATATCATACTAGTGTTGACCACATAGTAAAATTTATGTTGCAAGAAATTGACCTTTTTGTTTAAGGTACAAACTTATAGCATGATACTTCATGGTATTGAAGCTGCTACTGATTCGTACGTTTTCGAGACGTTTAACGCATATAAAAGAGTAATTGCTTCATGAAAACATAAAGTTGAATTGTCAAATTTAATTTTTTTCATTTTTCAAGTAAAAGATTTATAGAAGTTAGGGTTGTAAAATTTAACTTTCTGCTAGAATAAAGCTTATTAACTTTTGATTTGTGATTTTGATAATAACTAATTATAAAATTGAGCTAATGTCCTATAATGTATGTTCATGATAATATATATTTAAATAATTAATAGAGCACAATTATCTGGTTTCAGAAGGATAACGAAGCATTACGTTGAATGATGACGCGTTTACGTTACTTACATGTTGGTTTAACGAACATAGGTTAGACAAACGTGATGCAAATACCTGAGTTAATCTGATTTCATGCAATCTATGAAACAGATTGACCTTTCTGTGACATCTAATCCAAACCCATATTGACATAACCATTTCATGTTGTTGTCAAGCTGTGCGATAGTATTCACCAACCTTATATATTTACTGCAAGTTTTATGCACTCGCATTCTACACAGATGTTGTTTATTAAAGAAGAATAAACTGTCAGTGCACATTTATAATACATTCTCTTCCTAACTTACAATTTGCAAAAAAAGTATATACGAGGGTTGTCTCAAAATGTCGTAGACTACATTATTTTCTCTTCAACCTGACGTCATAACTTATTAAAATTTACCAGATATCTTTCTTGGTCATTTGTTAATTTACCTACTGAAAGTCAATAGCCAATATATTAGGTAACGCTTTTTATTAGGGTTTTATATTTAACAGTACAACATACCCGGAGCACGATAAAATATTAGTCAGTGTTGAGAGCATGCTTCTTAAAATAATGCCTTTGACTTCCAGCATTTTAATAATTATGGGAAATACATTCATGTGGAATTACCTCATTCATTTTTACGTCATATCACCAACAGACGTTTATGTAACGTTAATTTGAAAAAGTCTGTAGCAAAATACGTAACAGCAGTGCTATTTTGAAAACGCCCAAAATGGCGACGTCAGATGAAAATGCGGCGCAACGCAATGTCACTGAATACTATGTTAAGTTGAAGAAGCGTCCAGCGTTAATTGACAACATGGAGAACATTATATTTTATCAAGATAATGCACCTTGCGATAGATCTAAGGAGACACAGATTGAACTTGATGTGATAGGTTTTCAGAGACGTCCGTACGCCCTAAGACTTTGCAGTGTTTCTTTATTTGAAATCACAATTACGAGGTCACATGTTCGAAAACTTCAGCGAACTCCGCCAAGAAACTCAACTCTGCGAATGTTGAGTACATTGAAGCAGGACTGTTTTGAAAACGTTTATGATAAAATTGGGTTACCCCACACTGTCAGTGCATCGCGAAACACGGTGAATACTTTGAAAATTTTAAAAAAAAATGTTATAACGTCATGACGTTTATGACGGCGTGCGCCGGGTATGTACAGGTAGCATTCTTTAAATTTTGATAACTTGGTCAATTTTGGAGGTATTTTGATTTTATTTTGCATAGACACACATAAAAGGTGTATTGACTTTTCCCTAGCTGGAGGACTCAATTGTATTATAATTGATTGAGTAACAGGCTTTGTCTACGATATTTTGGGACAACCCTCGTATTAGTATTTATAATAATAATAGAAAAAATAAATATCCAACGATTAAAAAGAAGGATATGTTTCTTTTTTATCGGTTACGATGGAGAATTTGAAATACGGGGTTGAGATGGTTAGTTTATTTTGTTATAAGACAAGTTAATGATATGGACTGTTTTGATCAAATTCATTCCTTTAAGACAGTGAACATTTCAAGCGCATACTATTTCACTTTGAAATATATGAACTCATAGAACGTTGGCGATTTTTTTTATTTAAACGCATATCTTGTTTAAAAGGTGTTTTATCACGGAGCTTTATTGATCGTCTGCTCAATCTTCAAATTTCAAGTTTTCCCTAAGTCAGTATTTTTTCCTTACATCTGATCATCAAGAAAATGGCAGAGAATGTTTATGAGAATTGAAACTTGAAACTTAAAACGAGATTGATTAAGCATCGATTTCAATGTCATCATTTAAGATATTAAGTAAAATATATTTAGATTTTCTGTATGCACGTGGTATATTTACATGTTCATATCTTTACACAAATACTAATTTCTTATAACTGAAATCAATTGATATTTTTTACAGTATTATTTGTAAATAACACATCAAGAAACATTTGTAAATTTAACTAGGGTATCATTTGAGAGAATGTAATGCAAAAATGAGTGTATGACAATAACAAAATTAAACCGTTAAATATTTATGCAAACTAATAAACGTGAATGTTTGGTTACATATTCTATATAATTAGAGTAATTTTATGCCAGAATCATTCTTTGGTGATAAGCCTTCATAAAATCAAAACTTATTTGTGTACATTATTTTCACTTGTTAATAAATAATTTAGTTCTAGTACATTTTTTTCAACTCAGAAAAAAAAATCCAGAACTCCTTTAGAAAACAAAGGCACTTTCAAAACTCAAACAATTCTTGATTAGAGCACAGGGAATTGTAAACGGAGAATAAATCACTATGTTACAATCATTCACAAAATGAGATTTACATTTGACTGACAGTCACCAAATACTTATAGACACGTATACTTTAAATAGAAACGGTAGATTTATAAGTGGAGCAGTGCTTACAAATCAATCTAAATTAACCGAGTTTATCAAATTATTTGTACATTAAATTCAGACAATCTTAATGTTTTGGCAAGCATTAAGGGAACAACCCTGACAATCTAATTGTGTGAAACAAACCGTAATGGTTCTGGAACTACGTTAGTTTGTGATGTTGTAAAATCATTAACTACTTCAGGAACGAACATTGTACTTTTTATCAATTGTATCACAAACAGATAGTATCAACATTTAATAAAATATCTGACGTAAATCTTATGTATTACAGACATAGTCTTTTTACATACTACATACATATATATTCTATCATAATCACTGACAAAATGGTTTTGTTAAAATATTCATAAGCATAAATGCACACCTTTTACTATGTAAAAGATTTTTTAACAATTGTTTACATAGTATTTAAATGAATGATGAGCACCCTAAAGACACAAACGATTCTTGGTTTCATTAGCAGTACTGTCTTTGTATCAAGTAATCTAAGAATAGATTAATTGATATCGCTTACAAATTAATTGTTTGATTAATTTTATTAAATCATTAAAGTTCAACACAGTGGTCTTAAGTTTCAGTCTGTGAAGATAATTTCAAAACTGCAAAGAAAACAACTAAATCAATAATCAATAACAAATCTGTCGAGAAAAACGTTAAATCAAATAGTTAGATAAACAAAATGAAGCTTTCGAAATCAAATTTCTTTTTTGATTTAATATGGGCGAATTGATATTCTCTGTTGTAAAGTAAAGTGATAGTTTTACATGTGTTTATTTTGTTTGCTATAAATGTATGCCAACTGCAAGTCATTTTGCATGTTCTTTGTTGTATAATTGGTAGGATATGCGTTAATGGATGTTGTGACCACGCAGTCATATAAATATCATCACAGGCTTTAATCATGTTTCTGCCACCAACCACCGCGTTTGTCTGAAGTTTGTACTCTTTAATTATGTATTGTTCATATCCGCAGGACATTTCTTTTTATAACATATGTACACAGAAAGGTTCTATGTTTTGGATTCACCGCCTAATAAATTATTACTTGTCATGTTTCAGTGTTAGTAGAACAAGTCTTTGTTCTGTGTTTTGAATGAGACTCTAGTCTCTAGTCTGATTCTATCAGAGCGTAGATGCAACCATTATGCACTTTGTGCGATTTCATCTAAGATACGTGAACTGACTTCAAATACAGACAAAGTGCATAAATCAACATTCTTTGATATTAGACAAGTAGAAGCAATAAGATATGACAGTTTAATATACATGTGTAAGTCTTTCTGAAAACAAAACAAAAAACAAAGAAAACAAAAAAAAAACAATGAATGTAAATTCTTTTTGTTTATTACACGATGTTATATAGTCTTGAAACACTTACAATTGCAAAATTAACCATATTCGGACCGTTTTTATATTAAACATTGTATTAAGAATACGTAAACGTTATACGGCACTAAAAAATCAAATGATAACCTGTGATAATTAATGGCTTATTTTTTACAAAAAAAAATGTCAATTAAATGTTTACATATTATTTTAGATTTCCTTTGTAAAGATTAAGTTGTAATTTAGCATGGAACACTTATCATACTCGAGTATTTGATATTTGATTTTATATGTACAAAATACGGACAGCAAGTGCTTGATATTGTATGACTGGAAGTCAAAATGTCATCGAAATATATTTGATAAAGAACTATAAGAAAGGAACATTGGGTATGCCAAATTGTATGTACATTAACAGATAGAAATATACTTAAGTTATCGTATAAGAAATAAACACATTTATGAATAATGTAGATGTTGACATTGTAAGTTAACATAATATAAGAAATAATAACTTGATATGCCCTGACGGATCTAATATTGCAAAACAAATATCTTTCGCGTAACAGTATGAAGACGCTTGTTGGTTCGAACTTGAAAGCCAGGTATGTTCATCAACCAGTGAACTTATTGGGAGTCCCATCTAAAAAGTTAACAATCATGTTAACTGTAGAAGAACAATAATCAGACATCACCGTAACCCAAAGTCATGACTTTAGAAAAAATATGTACAAAGGCAAGATTTGTTAAGTAAGTTGACAGCAATGTAACACTCTCCGTAGACTGTAATAATTAGAGTCGCTACTTTAAATATGTCGGTATCATTTCTTTACCCTCAAGTGCTAGAAAGCTTTTAGTGACCGATTCCGTAAATTCTACAGAAAACACATTTTCAAGGCTAGTAGTTCAGACGTATTAAGAGACAACATGTTTGTTCGATCATTTTGTTTACACAGACACACTTATCCGTAAAGTTCGTCATCTACTATATTCCTACGAATTTGATAATCATTTCAAACAAGCCTGGCTCTTCCCTTCATATGAAAACAAATTCATTTTTGTACCATAGAATTGTAAAACATAAAATTATCATGAAAATGGTTTCTTATTCTAAGATTTGTTCTTTTTGCATGCAAGAAATTTAGGTACACAAAGTTGCTAAGCCCATACTATTAAACCGTAATAATGCTAATTTATAACTGTATAAATTTTTATAACAATATAGAATTTTAAGTAACACAAAATTACATCAAGTGAAGTAGTTTATGTTGTTGTATGCTACAATACATTATGCTTATTAAAGTTTAAATGGTGAGTGTACAGGTTTAAAGTCAAAATAAATTTACATTAAGCCAACTTGTTTTTCATTTTATACTTTCCTTCCCAAAATTAACACATAACTCATGGGTTACACCCTTTATTTCAATAACTTCCATTTAATTTTTCGATAGTGTTCACTTCATAAAAAGAGGGGTGCAGTCTTTTTATATTTTCGGCAGATTTTATTACCAATCTCAAAGTTAAATATTTATCAAGTTAAATATATATCATTATCAATTATTGGTCACTCAGCGCTTTAATTGTCAGTCTCAATATATAGATTTTAAAATTAAATGTGTCATAGCTAATTCGGCTCATCTTCAACTTGACAACGAAATAATCGAGCATAATGTCACTTTTAATTTGAAGCATATTTATTTTTTCTAATGAAGCAGGTTAATTTATGTTTACCGTATCAAATTTATACTCTTTGTACTAGTAGTAGTACAAAGGAGAAGTCTGTTTCATCAATCGCATGTATTTTTGGTATAAATAAAAAATATAAGTACTGGTAATGTTATGCTCAGACGCTGAAAATAATGTCAATATGTAGGTCATGTGTATTTGTTTGTGAGCTGCATAGTAAAAATGCGTTAAAACTTCTGAGCAAATTAATTGGTTAGTTTGAAATTGTTTTAACACTTCTGAGCAAATTAATTGGTTAGTTTGAAACCGTTAGTTTTTGATATGTAACAATGTTGTAAATTGTTTCGCACTTGTCCGTATTTGCAGGTAGAAACTGATTTTAAATTAGTATCCTCAAGAGCAGATGATACAGATAATGTATCGTTTTAAGTTCTTTTCTGATACTTCGAAATAAAACGACTTGAATCGTTTTTCATTTCCTCTTGTTTGACCCTAAGGTTATTTGTAAAAATACTTTGAAATGATAAGAAGGATAAGACTAATACTTTTTGTATTAATTGTATGAAATGCAGATACTCTGATAGACAAAAGGAGTACACATGATGTTATAAATAGACATTGTGGCGGCTTGTCCTTTTGATTAAAACCGACGCTTTATGTTTGGATGCCTTCCCTCAGTTTTTCAATATATCTAAAAACAGGTGTCATTATTAGATAATTGCATATATCTTTATATAACATACGCATTGTCTGGTCCGGGTTAATTGTATAAACATTATATTTTGATAAACATAGTATTTTAAGTGTGAGGGTAACATTTAAACAAATAAAATGATTTAAGATTGTGATGTTATCATTTTCTTTCTCTTATCTTTGGTGTAAATACGTTATACATTTGATCACATTGAGCCGATTTGATAAGTTGGTGTTGCCGTTTTATTAGTTTTTGTTGCAATTACGTACATTGAAAATGTGAATAATAATGTAAGAAGTTATTGTATTTGTTAAATTTTAAAGGCCATGCTAATAACACGCCATTTTGTTTGTTAAATACCATATGTCTTATATTAAAAACAATTCGAACAATACAATAAATAAGCATGACGTATTTGTGTGTTTTCCTATAAATTAATACAGATCTATCATGATATTGTAAAATAACGACGCAATTACATCATTTGTTGATTCACTCACATCTGTCAAACATATTACTGCACATCTTTATAATTCATCCCACTTATAACAACAAATGCATCTTTTTTTAAACTTTCTGTGTAATTTATCATCCGTTTAACTTACCTTAATTATTGCACTTTTTCGTTAAACACATATTGCTTATTTAATACCTGCTGTGTTGGGTTTTGCATCAATGTAATGAATATTTTTAAGTAGAATTGCGTATATGTTTTTATTAATGTATATTACATAGTGCACGCATGAATTTAATGTACGGGGATTTGAATAAGCATTTGTGAATATTATGATCAATTTATATTTGTAACTCATTTAAAACATTTAACATATATTGCAAGAATGCAACTTTCGAAAATAGAATTGCTTGTATAGATGATATGATAAGACAAGATATCTGAGATAAAATTTCTTTCAGTGATTCCTTACAACTCAGGCAACACCTGGATTAATGCAAATGTCAACCACGTCTTACAGAACTGGTCATAAGGATACAATCTAATTCTATGTGAAATATTAAAGTAGTTTCTTGTCATAATTTCATATTTAGTCGAGGATTCGTCATTAAATGTTTACACAATGTATTTTTTAAAAAGGAACTATGAGTATGAGATTGTAGTGTCGTGCTTGGTCTTATAATTGTTTTAAAAAGTACAAATGTTATTTACTTTATGCCATACACAGGTGGTATATAATGCTAAAACTTAATCTGTTTTTATATCAAAATTTATTTCAAATATCTAGATTTATATCAATGGTTTGGAAGCATTTCTATTACATAATATTTCCGTTTAATTGACTCTTAATAAAACAAATATCAAAGAATAATTACGCGTTATTAAAGAAACATTAATATATTCCATATATAATTGAAAACTAAATGTTTATTATAATACAGTTATCAACAATTTATTTTCAAATAAAACTTGGTTTTATTTATCAATTACGTTTCAAAGGATCGTAAATCAGGCAGATTATAGTAAGTCATTACGGAAACAGTAATAAAACTACAAACAAGTAGTTTATCTTATTTATCTCTAAATTATCTATCAAATGGTATATCAAAGAAGCATTGAACACTTAATTTACTCATTTGGATACAGAATCAAATTTGATTATTTAATTTAACAATCATCTTTAACAAATATGAATAAACAAAACTTGTGATAAAATAACAAAAATATGCCTGAATTTAATTACTAGGTGTTTTCTTAAAGTAAGTATCATAATTTGTGCCCATTGCAAAAAAATCAGAAATAATAAAATTAGAATAATATATCATAATGTATCAGTTATTTACAATGTAATTTATCGATATGAGAAAACAACTTATGAAAATCGTAATCAAAATTAAATATAGTTATGATTTGATTTTTATGTAAGTACGTTGCAAAAATTATGTTTGCTTATTAATTACAGTATAATTAATAAACATATGATATTTATTTATGCGAGGCATATCATTACAATGCTGAGCTTATCGCTTGTTTAAGGTTTGCATTCAAGTACATTAATGTTTTAATTGTAGATATGTGTGACTATTTAAGACTAATAAATCAAGTCATGCTAAATATGTAAGAGACTGGCTATTTTGAGCTTCTTTCCAAATACTAATATGTTTACTATTTATTTTACTGTTTATGTTTCTCTCAAATCTGGTGTTGGAAGTGTTCATTAAATTACAGCATATAGCAGTTAATGATTATATAAAACATCAGATAATGGCTAATCCAGAACAACCCAGATATTTATCATACAATAAGATATATTCAAGTTCTTCCCTTACCTTTAAAAAACACCAAATAGTCTAATTACACATAGAAATAATTCGACAATTCTGTTTAGATTAATTTGGTAGTATTATTTGACTTTTAAAACTACATTGACTGTTCCAAGAACACTTAATTGTGGATATTTGGCGACTATCATTAAAAGGACTATGTCTTTGTGAGCATTTTATATGGTTCAAACAATAAGATATTTAATGAGGACATAAAATACCTCATCTTCAATATTTTATTTAAATTTGATTAAAATTAAAAACTGTGACACATGATGTCTTCATAGTCACAAGTATACGATTGACTTGCATGCTGATTATGTGAAGTACGACATCATATTCTTATGACAAATTAAATTGGTTGATTGATGTATTTACTCTTGAACTAAATACGATATATTCACAGGACTTCCCTATTAAACACTTGTGTACGTTTGTACATGTACTTTAAACATTGTTCATCTATGCGACATATATTTTAATCGGTAATTATAATGATGATGTAATAAAATTTTACGTTTCACAAAAAGTATAAAAGGAATTTATGTACAAACAGTTTTCAATTTTATGTCTTTTTATTTCAAGTTTGTGATTACAACATTTTTATAATGATTATGATTTTATCATTGCTTCCTTCCTTTGTTATATTTCTATATTGAATAATATAGTTCTAAAACGTACTATATATGTGTGTGCAGTGGAATCGGGTGAAAACATTCTTTAATTTCGTTTTTTGAAAACATATTTACATCATATTTTAATTGAACTTTTATATGTAAGATTATTATGTTAGATATTACAAAATGTGAATAAGGAAGAATAATGAAACACACCTTTAACATAGATAGACATGTACATGTTTGTCGATCATTGTGAAGTGGAACAATCCTGATCATACCACAACCTTACTTTGTTGATGGATGTGTGTACTCTTGAACTAAATTCGATATACTCACGGGACAGTCCTGTTGATCTCTTTTGCACGAGTGTACTCAGAACAATTTGTTTCAGGATTTTAAAATTATCATGATGATGTAATCAAATATCACGGTTAGCTCTCCTAGAACTATCCTTTAAAAATACTTTGCGACGTTCATGGTATAATATTAATTCATTGTTTCTTGCATGTATATGTTTCAACATAAAAAGATATTCGATAATTCGATACCAATGTTGACTTTATAGTCAAATTTATTTTGCAAGAAATTGGCCTTTTTAAATTTTTAAATACAGTATTATAGCATGATACTTCATTGTTTCGAAGCTTAGGCGTATAAAAGAGTTATTGCTTTATGAAAATATTAAGCTGAATTGTCAAAGTTAATTTCGCAAAAATAAAAGATATATAGATGTTATGGTTGTAAAATTTAATTATCTGCTAGAAAGAAGCTTATTAAACTTTCATTTGTGGTTTTGATAATAACTCAAATTGGACTACCGTCCTAAAATATATGTTCATGATATTATACATGTATATTAAAATAATTAATAGACCACAAGTATCTGGTTTCAGAAGGATAAGAAAGTGAAGCATTAAGAAATGCATTGGTGATGACGCGTTTACGTTACTTACATGTTAGTTTAACGAACATTGGTTAGACAAACCTGAGGCAAATACCTGAGTTAATCTGATTTGATGCAATCTATTAAACAGATTGACCTTTTTGTGACATCTAATCTTAACCCACATACACATAACCATTTCATGTTGTTGTCATGCTGTGCGATAGTATTCACCAATCTTATATATTTACTGCAAGTTTTATGCACTCGCATTCTACACAGATGTTGTTTATTAAAGAAGAATAAACTGTCAGTGCACATTTATAATACATTCTCCTTTCCTATGTTACAATTTGCAAAAAAAAAAACAATTGCATGTTCATCTTACTTTCACTATGTATTAGTATTTATAATAATGATAGAAAAAATAAATATTCAACGATTAAAAAGAAGGATAATGTTTCTTTTTTATCGGTTACGATGGAGAGACTTTAAATACGGTTGAGATGGCTAGCTTATTTTGTATTTAGACAAATAAATCATATGGATTACTTTTATCAAAGTCATTCCTTTAAGCCAGTGAACAGTTCAAGCGTATACTATTTCACTTTGAAATCTTTAAGTATCACCATTATATTCTTTTCACCACGCAGTAATCTTTACAACATATAAAATATATACACTCGTAGAACGTTGGTCATTTTTTTATTTATAAGCATATCTTGTTTAAAGGTGTTTTATCACGGAGCTATATTGATCATCTGCTCATTCTTCAAATTTTAAGTTTTCCCTAAGTCAATATGTTTTCCTTACATCTGATCATCAAGAAAATGGCAGAGAATAACTTGAAACTTAAAACGAGATTGATTAAGCATCGATTTCAATGTCATCATTTAAGATATTAAGTAAATATATTTAGATTTTCTGTATGCACGTGGTACATTTACATGTTCATATCTTTACACAAGTACTAATTTCTTATAACTGAAATCAATTGATATTTTTACAGTATAATTTGTAAATAACACATCAAGAAACATTTGTAAATTTAACTAGGGTATCATTTGAGAGAATGTAATTCACAATTAGTGTATGACAATAACAAAATTAAACCGTTAAAAATTTATTAAAACTAATAAACGTGAATGTTGGTTACATATTCTATGTAATTAGAGTCATCTTATGCCAGAACCATTCTGTGATAAGCCTTCATTTGCAAGTAAATAGAAATCAAATGTATATCAAACTTATGTGTGTACATTTATTTCACTTGTTTATTAATAATTTAGTTCTAATACATTTTCGTCAACTCAGATAATAATTAAAAAAAATGAACCAGAACTCCTTTTTAGAGAACAAAGGCACTTTTATAACTCAAACAATTCTTGATTAGAGCATAGGGAAATGTAAAATGAGAATAAATCACTATGTTACAATCATTCACAAAATGAGATTTACATTTGACTGACAGTCACCAAATACTTATATACACCTATACTTTAAATAGAAACGGTAGATTTATAAGTTAAGCAGTGCTTACAAATCAATCTAAATTAACCGAGTCTTTCAAATTATTTGTACATTAAATTCAGACAATCTTAATGTTTTGGCAAGCATCGACAATCTAATTGTGTGAAACAGACCATAATGGTTCTGGAACTACGTTAGTTTGTGATGTTGTAAAATCATTAACTACTTCAGGAACGAACATCGTACTTTTTATCAATTGTATCACAAACAGATAGTATCAACATGAAATCGAAATATATGACGTAAATTTTCTTATATATTACATACATATATACTCTATCATAATCACTGAAAAAATTGTTAAAATATTCATTAACATGAATGCCCACCTTTTACTATGTAAAACACTTTATTACAATTGTCTACACAGTATTTAAATGAATAATGAGCACCCTATTGACAAAAAAGTTTCTTGGTTACATTAGCAATAGTGTCTTTGTTTCAAGTAATCTAAGAATGGATTAATTGATATCGCTTACAAATTAATTGTTTGATTAATTTTATAAAATCATCAAAGTTCCACACAGTGGTCTTAAGTTTCAGTCTGTGAAGATAATTTCACAATTGCAAAGAAAACAACTTGATTAATAATCAATAACAATTTTATCTAGGAAAACGTTAAATCAAATAGTTAAATAAACAAAATAAAGCTACCTGTATTTTGATATTTTCGAAAATATCTGTTCCATATTGGGCATCGGTTCCGCATCAAATACAGTGCATTTATTGATCTGTCTAAAATCAATACAGAACCTAATCGTGTTATCCTTTTTCCTGATAAGGACAATTGGACTAGAAAACGGAGCATTAGAAGGTTCGATAACTACTCCCAACTCAAGCATTTTATCAACTTCTTCCGTTTACTATCTGCTGTGAGTGAAAAGGAATAGGATAACCCTTAGTCCTTACCGGTTCTGATCGTAGTCAACTTAATGTCATGCTGAACTAATGACGTATTTCCGGGTATATCGTGTTAAAACATCTGTAAAATTTCTTTAACAAGGTTGCCAATCTGAGTCTTACAATCTGTTTGTAAGTCAGGATTGACCTGAAATCTTTATATGTCTCTGAACCTTTCTTCATGGACATAACAATATGTCACTATTATCTTGGAACTTGTTTCTAAACGTAATCTATCATTCCTCTAATCTATCATACCTCATTTTCCGCTTCTACAACAGCTGCCACTTACCTTTGCCAATGCACCTCGTTCTGGTTCGAAATTTCTTTCAACATACTCCTTCAGCATATTGGCATGGAAGTTTTTTGATCTTTATTGTTACCGTTTATGTCTATCCGATAATCTAAATTTGTTCACGACCTCGGAAACTACAAATGGACCTTTCCATTGTAACAACAATGCTTATTGCAAGTTTTGTAGGGTATAAAGAAGCCAGTACTTTACTTCCCTTCTTAAAAGTTCTATCTCTAGCTTTCCTGTTGTAATACTTTCTATACCTAACACTGCTCTTCTCTAACTCCTGCTGTGCTATCTTACATGTACTTTCTAGTCTTTTCTTGCAAATCAACTACATACTGATAAGTTTGTAATTAACTTCGTCATTCTCTGTTTTTCCTGACCATAACTCTCTCAAAATGGTAATTGGACCTCTTATACACGTCCATATAACAATTCAAATGGCGAGAATCCTAAACTCTCTTGTGGAACTTCCCGATACGCAAACAACATAGCATTCAAATACTTATCCCAAATCTGTAGGTCTTTCACTACACATCCGTTTCAACAGTCTGCTTTAAACTACCATTAAATTTCTCCACTAAACCATTAACATCGATGATACGGTGTAGTGTTAACTGTCTAAGAGACAGCAACCTACTAACCTCACATTCATAATCTGTGAAGTAAATTGGGATCCACAATCTGTAAGCATTTCCTCTGGAACACCTAATCTACTACTATACATGTCAACTAATGCTTCGCGCTACTCTTTCAGTCTCTATACTAGGCATGCAATTGCTTCAGGATATCTGGTAGCATAGTCTACATGGTCAAAAATATATCGGTTCTTTCTATCAGTCATAGGTTCGATCGGACCCAAACAATGTCAACGGCAACTCTCTTAAAAGGAGTATCAATCAAAGGCATCTTACCTAAAGTTACCTTACTATTCTACCTTTAGAAATAGTACGTTGACAAATATCACAAGACTGACAATATCGTCTAACCTGCTACAAGAACACCTGGCCTTTTAAAACTCCCCTAAGATCTATCACTTTTTTCCAATACCAAATTCCTCCAAAAGCGATCATGCGCATTTTAAAAAAGTCCCCCTAAGACTTGGAACTAAAACTGCCTACTTAGTCCCCATTTCCTGCCGAAAACCTCTAAACAAACTTATTCCTGACCTGAAACTTCATTGCCCTTTACCTCTAAGTTTCTAACAGTACCTTCCTTGCTTTTTTCTACATCCATTTAAGACAAATTCCCTGCTGTTCTCTACAAACTCTAATTATTTGATGTCAAAATCTTGAAGGGAATTTAAGTCTTTATAGTTTAACTTTCCCGCGATCTGTTTTACTGCTAAAGTAACTTACCAAAATTGGTTCTACAGCACCCCTATTTACCGAAAATTAACTCTTTTGGTAGGTTTCTACACATAGTGCTTCTACAGTACCCCTGTAATACGGACAATCAAGATCAATTAACGCCCATGTCTAATCTGTGCTCACTACCGATCAATGTACTTACATCGTCTGGACTTCCTAACAATTGATTTGCATTTACCAAATTCCTTCGAACTATGACACATGTACACCCAGTAGTATCTCTCAATTGCAAACTATAGATTTACCATTACATATACCTCTAGTTGTCGGACATTGAATTTATAGTAACTGTACCCACGTCTCAAAATCCCAACGTTCTATCAAACTACTACCACTATCGCCGATCTCGGCATCGAAATTTTCGAATCTACATCTCTATTTCCTTCCTCTACCCTACTCCTACCACTATAACCTCCGCCTTCTATTACCCTGATAACTATTATCATTCTTACTTGGATTCATTGAGTTCGGTTCTATGTCTTCCACTGCGTTAGCTTTATTGTAGCCTTATTTCTACAGAAAAAATGCTGTATGCCCTAAACGACCACAAGATGTGCATTTATAACCTTCATACTGCTGAGCATGCTCTACCTCTATTTACCAGTCTATCGTTACCTCTTTGCATACGATAACTACTACCGTTGATTTTATTCTACAGGTCTACTCGGCAGTGCAAAGGCTTAGCTCCTGTCCTTTAATTCCATGATTCACTACATACTTTGGACCTCCTCTAGTCTTGGCAACAAATCTGCATCTTCCGCCACTTCACGGGCTAAAACAACTTCTTACTACTAAGGTTCTGTGATATAGTTCTCTATTGCAGATATTAAAATTATCCCTTATTATGAAGTCTAACAACTTTTCATAAGTCTTCTCACCTTACCCAATCTTAGCCAACCATCTAAGTATCTAGAAATTCTAGCTAGGAACATAACAAAAGTCCTCATTTTCACGGGTCTTTCAGTCCTAAACTTCTTCTTATACCCATCATCAGTCAACTCAAAAACTGCCTTAACAAAGCATCTTCAGTTTATCATTAATCCGTCCTATCTTCTAAGGAAGCCTATCAAATACCTCCTAGCAGTACCTTTTAACAGAAACGGTAAGTTAGTGACCACAGGTTTCATGTTCCCAATTCTGAAGCAGACGCATAAGTTTCATAAACATTCAAATACGCATCCATAGAATCAATCTTTTCGTCAAATGGAGTCATCTTTAACCTTAACCTTTACCTACACTCTTCTTACCTAACATATCTAAACTCTATCTTCATCTTATATTCTGTATCTAACTTCTAGCTTCTGCTTCCTCCTTCTCTCTTTTCTAACTGACGAGCATAATCTAACTTCTCCCTACTGCAACACTAGCCTCATTACTAACTTCTTCTTTTTCCATTCCTAATCTCTATTTCTAACTTCTCCCCTAGGAAATCTGACTTCATAATCTAATCTCTTTTGCTAACCTAGCTTCTAATTTTAACCTATCCTTCTCCAGCTTTAAACGTTTCCTTCTCAGCTTCTAACTTCTCTTTGCTAACCTAGCTTCTAATTTCTAACCTATCCTTCTCAGTTCTAAACGTTCCTTCTCAGCTTCAAACGTTCCTTCTCAGCTTCTTTAACCTACTATGTCTTTCTTCACGCTCCCTTGCTTGCTCCTCTTAACAAAAGTTTCTCAAAGCCTCATCTGTATGAACCCTAACTCCTGACCTACCTTCATCAACGCATTTACACTAGTTCATCTTGAATCTTATTATTATATTTCCCTACACTGTAACACTACTACAACAACAACATTAGGATACAAGTAAAATTCTTACCGTGAGGTAGAACATGATATCAAAGTACATTAAAGGGTAACACTACAACCCTTAAACACAAAACGCTATATTTCACTAAGTGCAATCTCGGTGCACTAACAACACTACACTTCAGTGTAACAACCATATAATTAAACGCATTTATCACTCTAGCGCTATAAATCAAAATGTACCTTCACTGTACACAGTACTAAAATAAACAATGTATCATATATTCTAAACACTATACCTCACCACTTACAAACACTAAGTTTCAAAACTCATCTAAGTATCTCACTAAGGTTGTATAATAATAATCTTAAGTGTACAGTAGACAGTTAGGCAATAATTAAAACTGTTTCAAAATACTTTAAACTTCAAAGTCGCAAACAAACGACCCAAAACTCAATGTCGCGTAGCACTTACCCCACAGTGCAAAAATTATAAAGGTATATGGCCAGTTTCAATATACTACAGACACAAAGTAAACACAAAGTAAAATTGTAAATGACAATAAATTAAATGTTCACCTAGCAGATAACAGACACAGTTTCTTTATCTAGAAAAAGTACACAAGGCGGGTAGTACCTTAAATTGCAGTGTATGTGGTGTATATATGTACTTCCGGTGTTTTACCGAAAGGTCACTTTCAGATTACAAAACTGGTGGTCCATCATAAAGTGACACCTAAAAGGAGGAAAATGGAACGAACTCACCCTAAACGTCCAAACGTCCACTGTCGGGTCTGGTGGCTGTTATAACCTCTCAGCTGGATAGCTGTCACACACACAAGTCCGTTTTCATTTTCACGGTATCAATCTGAAATGTTAAGAAATTATAATCACACTAAATATAAAAAGAATAAATAATAAAAATGATACAAAATTTTAACTACCTTTAAGTAAACTAAGTTTAACTTTTAATTGTAAATAAAACTTTTACTTAAAATAAAAACCAAAGTTTCTAGTGTTAGCTATATAACCTAGCTGCAGTAAAATGAGTGTGGTTTGTTTCAGATAACAACTATAGTCAACCGGTATCCAATCACGTCGAGGTCACCAAATGTCACAATAGGGACTTACGATGGGATACCAGGCCGACCACAATTGCTATCTAAAACAACCAACAACTCAGAAACAGAAAAAATATATACAAATTTATTTACAGAAATGAATATTTATAAATGAAAAATGATTGTATATGATAAACTACTATGATAAGTCATGCACAAACAAACACTATCAACGTATCTCAGTCTATTCTCCCCGTAAGTCCTGTCATTATGTATCAAATAAAGTGGTGGCGTTGAACAAAATTCGTCACAATGGCGGGCGCTCTTGTATAACATCTTATCAAGCGTAACTGTACTTCCTACAGTGTTGGCACAGTTGATAGGATCCTAAACAAGGGCATGCGTCACCCTTTAGCCATGGACATACGTGTGGAGGGCCCGTGTCATCTTCGGGTGTGTCCTCAAATAAGAAGCTACAAAGTATAAAACATGGTAAGTTCCATGATAATCAAACATAAGGGTATAATAAAGTCCTTAGAAAAGACTCGACCTTTGTCGGGTTTCAAATAAAATAACGTGCTTCTTTGAATAAACAAAATGTCCACTATAGTACACCATACATTCCGTGGAACAAAAATTCAATCACCATCCGCATAATACTGCGCCTTTCAAATATATTCAAATATTACGCCACATAATAACCACCAATAAAATAAACGTCTTCCAAATCATGCCACTGAAGATCCTTCTCTAGAGATACGTTAGTTTTGATACGTTGTATTTACTTATAACAAAAAGTGATGATAAATGAAATGAAAGTAAGATGATTACGAAAATTAAATTGATTGAAACAAAATCATTACCGATACTGCAGCATTTTACATAAAGTTACACAAATACGTAGAACCATAATAAATTATTTATGATATATATATATCTATAAAATATTCATGGCTCCTATACAATTACAATATAATTAAAACTTCAATTAACATACATCAAATTAACATGTCCTCGGTATAAATTTGCAATAGCGAAACACTAAAGAGCTTTTAAAATTTAATCTTGCAAAAATTTAGAAAACAATTAATTACTGCAAAATAACTAAACCTGAATCAAAATAAACTATAATTCTAATAAGAAAATAGTATTTAACGAAATAGCAAAAATTTATGAAACAAAATCACTAGAAAATTAAATTTACCTTGTACAAGCTGAAATTTATGACAAATATAATTTGTCTGTCACCGTCATAGTGACCTGTATAACGGTCCAGTGCATTGCAATATGTTCACTTAAATTTAGTCCAATATATAGCAAACTACTGAGTACTGAGCGGGAAAACGGATCGTGCAAAACATGAAAAATCGATTTGCACGAAATAAAGCTGGGACGGCGGGAAAAATAGTAATGTAAAATAAAGGCCCGTCCTTCAAATACAGACATAATACATATATCTGGTTCATAAAACAAAAATGTAACTTTCTTATTACTGAAAGGATTTTTGTGAAATAAACGGCAAAATGTTTAAATTGAGACAAGGAAATTTATGCAAACCATAAAAATACTCTAAATAATAATTTCACCCGAAAACTCTAAATTAAACAAAAGATGATGCAATGTCATATCAATGAATATAGAGTAAAAATGAGGTTCGGCGTGAAAATATAATGCAATATTTTACAAATGTACTTTCACTTTGTGACAGAAATCAAGTTTCTTGTATGTTTTACTATTGGCGAATTGATATTCTCTGTTATAAAGTAAAGTGATAGTTTTAGATGTGTTTATTTTGTTTGCTATACATTTATGCCAACTGCAAATCATATTACATGTACTTTGTTGTATAATTGGTAGGATATGAGTTAATGGATATTGTGACCACGCAGTCATATCAATATCATTTCAGGCTTTAATCATGTATCTGCCACCAACCACCGCGTATGTCTGATGCTTGTACTCTTTAATTATGTATTGTTGATATCCGCAGGCCATTATATTTTATAACATTTGTACACAGAGAGGTTCTGTGTTTGGGAAAGACATGATTATGTAGCGCCTTTCTAATAAATTATTACTGGTCATGTTTCAGTTTTAGTGGAACAGTCTTTGCTCTGTGTTTTATAAGAGATTCTAGTCAGATTCTATCAGAGCGCAGATGTAACCATAAGGTAGTGTGTGCGATTTCTATACTTGAACTGACTTCAAATACAGACAACGTGCATACATCCACATTCTTTGATAAAGTTTCAAAGTTTATTTCAAGCTTAAAAGCCCATGAGGCATACATATACACTTTATGACGAACAGTTTATACATTTAACAATAATTTCATTATAACAATATATCTTGCAAACATAATTTACTTTGTTGAAGGTTTTTCAACCTTATTCACCCTTACCAATTGTGACATATTTCGAACTAAATTTCAGGTTACCTCTTTCCAGTTTTAAAGTCAACCTTTTAACGAAACGAAACATAAAGATGACTGACTGGAGTGAACATAATATTAAGATAAACTACATTACCAATGTACTTTTTTCTGTGTGATTAGACTATTTTGCTACATATGATAGATAACTAAACACAATACACATTAATATCAATTATATAAATACAGCACAATAAAGTGATAATGCATTCTTTAAATTAAAACTTTACATGATTAACAATCTAGATAAATATTTGTAAACATATACCTTATTTAAATTACCATATTATATTTCGTTACGTTTTTTAAAAGCAGTGTGTATGAAAGTTCCAATCATTCTTACTATCATCTGGTTTTCGTTATTCATCAAGTCTATAAATTTGTCCATATTTGGCCTTCGCCAATATTTTGATAAAAAAAATATATATTTATGTCTAAGTTCATCGTACAACTTGCATACATAATAAAATATTACTCGTCTTCTAAGACGTTACAACAGTTACATAATCTTTCATTTACCGGTATAGTCGCCGGTCTTGACCAACGACCTGCTTCTATTTGCAGTCTATGTGACGAAACTCTTAATCTAACAAAAGATTGACAAAATTTACTATTTGTAAAGTGTTCTAAGTAAGGTTGAAATCTAAAATATGAAATAGTTCTATAAAACAGTGCTCTACTAGAATTATATCATCTATCATGCCAATTCTGCTTGAACTGATCGTGTAATCTTTGTTTAGCTAAAGACAAAAATAAATTACTATTACCAACATTTGGTGCAATCATACATCATATATATTACACATATCGAAGAAATAGTTAGTGACAGTTAAACATAAGTCTTTTTGAAAAAACAACGAATATAAAATTTGTTTCCATAACATGGTGTTATATTGACAGGAACAACTTACAATTGTAAAATCACAATAAAACGGACCGTTTCTATATTAAACATGTGTAGTACAATAAAGTTATAATGCACTGAAATGTCATAAATAGCGATTTGGCGTATAAATTTAACAAATGTCAATTGAATATTTAATCAGTTACATATTGTTAAACATTTCCTCGGTAAGCTTTGCGTTGTTTATCTTATACAATGTAACTTTTTTCTTTCGTACTTAAAACACACGCATTATTCATTTCATGGAGTATTATGAAATAAATACTCAAAAAACAACATTGCGTCATAACCATTTACACTTTTCGTCGGCTATAACATACACTGTACAATTGAACTTTGTTTTGTGTTACAAAATCATAAAAACTAAAATCAGGTTTATAAGTAATCAATTCTAGAATAGTTTCAATGCAACACGAGGAAGCATAAAAAGAATTGAATATAAGAAATTAGATTTAGAAATATGACGTTTATGCAAACAAATGTTCTGTTTGTGTTAAATTGTATTTTACTCTTCAGTCCTTGAAATTGACCAAGCTTAAGTTATTCAAGTTTACCCCTCAATGCACGGAAAAGACTTACATAAAGTCTAATGATCATAAGGTTATGTTATTACACAGACAGACTGTATATCCTTTGCCTATAAAACTCATTTTAAATAGAAAATTGTTGGCATTTCAATTTCAGGAAAGACAGTTTCTTCTATTCTTAGGTTAAATTGTTGTTCAAATTAATTATTACTTATATAAGTAGTACACAATTAAATCGAAATTAATTATCACGTTTGGATAAAATGTTAATTTTCAAACTCTGTTGTTGATCTTTTGAAATACATGTATAATTCACCGAGTATTTGTTTAGTTTTTTGTTTCGGACACTTATCTCGGGTTTGTTTTTATATAAAATAGTTTGTAAATATTTGTAAATTATTATAAAATAGTATGTAAATATTTGTAAATTGTAAGTGAAAATATCACACGACTATTAAGGCAAACTGATGATATGCACCTTGAAGCAGAGAGGGGAGTGAAACACTTCCAATCCTTACAATTTCTAAATTGCCGATTTAATGATATAATAAATGATATATATCATAAATGATGTTAATCATACACGACGATTAAACGGCAATTTCGTTAGTTTAACATGAATTATTGTTGTCCAAAACTATACTTTTCATAGCCCCGGTCTAATTAGGAAACTGCTCTATTTCAACAAGTAATTACATTTGGCATTTCGCAAAATCATTGTGATCATCTCATGTGTTGCATTCTTACATTACTAAATAATTAATTGATAAATCTTCTTAAAGTTTGCAAACAGAATCTGATTGTACTGCAAGGGAATACATAATATTCTAAATGGATTACACGCATTTACACAATCCAGCATGTATAAGTAAAAGGAATGCTGAAACAATTGTTATGACAATGTTTTATTTTCATTAAGAAAATATAATATAAACCGGGTAATTTAAAGTCGTCACTAAAAGACAACAGTCGCTTAGTACACGTAATCGCTTTGGCAAGATAGACGTGTCAAAATACCAAAAAAAAAACAAATAAAGCTTTAATTAGTTTGATTACTTTTGGAAACAAAACTGTTTAATTAGCAAGTTGTACGTTATTTGCAATACGTTTCTGTTGGCGCCTGTAAATCTGTTAATTTAGATTGTGCATCTCAGCCTAAGGCATGGCGGTGTGAAGTCTGATTAAATTAGAATGCAAAGATTACTAAGATGATAGCTATTTTTGTCATTCTGGTACATTTTCTGCCGATTAGAATTGACCTTAAATACAAAATTATAAACGGTAAGAACAAATGGAAGACTTAAGTATGCTATAAAATACTATCACGACATGAGCAGCTCTTTTCTGCGTTGATATTGTTTACCATTTTCTTTTATTATAAGTTAACTTTTAAAAGCTCTTAAAAAAGGAAATATTTTAATATCTACATATTATTGAAACATAAGTGTTTACCCCATTACTACATTACTCTAAAAAGGTATTTGACGATTTATCAATATTGACTTAATGTTTAAGTAAAAATATTCTCCGCTTCTATTTTCAAACAGTTAAGCAGACGGTATTTCACACTAGCTAACACTAGGGGATGCAGGGATAATTAGGCATTCTATTGAAAGTTTAAAAGTATTTAACCGGTAAATTATTATGATTATCAAGATAACAATGAAGATTAAGATATTTATAGAAATTTGAAATACATTTTAAAATAAAACTGAGTCCGTTTTAGCACTATATACCACCTGTGTATGACATAAAGTTAAACAACATTTGTACTATTTACAATTCGAAGATCAAGAAAGACACTACAATCTTATACTCGTAGTTCCATTTTTTTTAAATTATTATGTTATCATTTATTGAAGAATTGTCTTTTAAATATGAAATTATGACAGGAAACAACTATAATATTTTGCAAAGAATTAGATTGTATCCTTATCGGCAGTTCAGTCAGACGTGGTTAACATTTGAATTAATCCAGTTGTTGCTTTAGTTGAAAGGAATCACTGAAGAAAAAAACATTTTTTCTCAGATATCTTGTCTTTCAAATCATCAAAACTATCAATTCTATTTTCGAAATTTGCATTCTTGCAATATATGTTAAATGTTTATGTTTCAAATGAGTTACAAATATAAATATATCATAAGGTTCACAAATGCGTATTCAAATTCCCGTACATTAAAAACACGTGTACACTATGAAATATACATTTATGAGAACATATACGCAATGTAATTTTAAAATATTCATTACATTGGTGCAAAATCCAACACAGCAGGTATTAAAGAAGCAATATGTGTTTAAAAAAAAAGTGCAATAATTAAGGTAAGTTATTAAACGGATGATAAATTACATAGAAAGTTTAAAAAATGCATTTGTTGTTATTAGTGGGATGAACCATAGAGATGTGCAGTAATATGTTTAACAGATGTGAGTGGAATCAACAAATGATGTAATTGCGTCGGTATTTTACAATATCATGAAAGATCTGTGTTAATTAATAGGAAAACACAAAAATACTTCATGCTTATTTTTTTCGAATGTTTTTAATATAAAGCATATGGTATTGAACAAACAAAATGGCGTATTATTAGCATGGCCTTTAAAATATAACAAATACAATAACTTCAAACATTATTATTCACAATTGCAATGAACGTAATTGCAACAAAAACTAATAAAACGGTAACACCAACTTATCAAATCGGATCAACGTGATCAAAGCTATAAAGTTTTAACACCGAAGATAAGAGAAACTAAAATGACAACAAAACAATTCTAAGTCACTTTTATTTATTTCAATGATAATTATTAAATGTTGCTGCTCCTACACTTAAAAGACTATGACACCACATGTTTTTAGATATATTTAGAAACTGAGGGGTGGCATCTAAACATAAAGCGTCTGTTTCATCAAAATGACAAGCCGCCACAATGTCTATTTATATCAGCATGTGTACTCATTTTGTCTATCTGCAATTAATACAATAAGATGTATGTCTTATCCTTTGGTAGCCCTGAATTAAGATTTTTTTATCGTGTTTTTTTATTTCTTCTTTTCTTTTTCTCAGGAAACATATTCTACCAATTGATTTCAAAATAACCTTAGGGTCACACTAGAGGAAATGAAAAACGATTCAAGTCGTTTTATTCGGAAGTATCAGAAAAGAACTTAAAAAGATATGTAATCTGTATCATCTGCTTTTGAGGGAACTAATTCAACTTCTAAAATATCAGTTTCTACCTGCAGAGACGGAAAAGTGCGAAACAATTTATAACATTATAACTTATCTAAAAGTAACAATTTCAATCTAACTAATTAATTTGCTCAGAAGTATCAACGCATTTTACAATACATTTCACAAACAAATATTCACGAACTACATATTCACATTATTTTCAGCGTCTGAGCAGAACAGAACCAGTACTTATATTTTTGGTTTATAACGAAATACACGCGATTGATGAAAAAGACTTCTCATTTGTACTACTACAAGTACAAAGAGTATATATTTGATATGGTAAACATAAAGTAACCTGCTAAATTAAACAAAAATAAATATGCATGACATTATGCTCATTTATTTCGTATCAGTCTAATATAGACTAATGTTAAAGACTGATATCGTACCATATGTCAAATATCAAAGAATGTTGATTTATGCATGTTGTCTGCATTTGAAGTCAGTTCACGTATAGAAATCGCACAAACTACATTGTGGTTCTGACAGAATCTGACTAGAATCTATTTTTAACACAGAACAAAGACTGGTTCTACTAACAGTAAAACATGACAAGTAATAATTTATGAGGCAGTGAATCCAAAACATAGAACCTTTGTGTGTACAAATGTTATAAAAAGAAATGTCCTGCGGATATAAACAATACATAATTAAAGAGTACAAGCATCAGACATACGCGGTGGTTGGTGGCAGAAACATGATTAAAAGCCTGTAATAATAATGATATGACTTTGCGTGATCACAACATCCATTTTCTCATATTCTACAAGTTATAAAAAGTGATACATGTAAAATGATTTGCAGTTGGCATACATTTATAGCAAACAAAATAAAAACATGTAAAACTATCACTTAACTTTACAACAGAGAATATCAATTCGCCCATAGTAAAACATACACGAAACTTGATTTCGAATGCTTCATTGTAAATATCTTACTATTTGATTTAACGTTTTCCTAGATAGAATTGTTATTGATTAATGATTTAGTTGTTTTCTTTGCAGTTGTGAAATTATCTTCACAGACTGAAACCTTAGACCTCTGTGTGGAACTTTAATGATTTAATAAAATGTTTAATCAAACCATTGATTTGTAAACGATATGAGTCAATCCATTCTTAGATGTACTTTAAACAAAGACAGTACTGCTAATGTAACAAGGCAACGTTTGTGTCAGTGGGGTGCTCATCATACATTTAAATATTGTGTAAACAATTGTAATAAAGTGTTTTACATAGTAAAAGATGTGCATTCATGTCAATGAATATTTGAACAAAATAAATCAGTGATTATGATAGAATATGTATGTATGTATGTTGTATGAAAAAAACTATGTCTGTATTACAAAAGAAAATTTACGACATATATTTCGATTTAATGTTGATACTATCTGTTTGTGATAGAACTGATAAAAAAGTACAATGTTTGTTCCTGAAGTAGTTAATGATTTTACAACATCACACATTAACGTAGTTCCAGAACCATCATTGTTTGTTTCCCACAATTAGAGTGTCGATGTTGTTCCCTTAATGCTTGCCAAAACATTAAGATTGTCTGAATTTAATGTACAAATAATTTGATAAACTCGGTTAATTTAGATTGATTTGTTAACACTGCTCGACTTATAAATCTACCGTTCCTATTCAAAGAACACGTGTCTATAAATATTTGGTGACTGTCAGTCAAATGTAAATCTCATTGTGAGAATGTTTGTAGCATAGTGATTTATTCTCCGTGTACATTCCCTGTGCTCTAATCAAGAATTGTTTGAGTTTTAAAAGTGCCTTTGTTCTCTTATGGAGTTCTGGATCATTTTGTTGATTTTCTGAGTTAAAGAAAAATGTACTTGAACTAAATTATTTATAAACAAGTGAAGAAAATGTACACAAATATGTTTGTTATACATTTGGTTTATATTTACTAGTAAATGAAGGCTTATCACCAAAGAATGATTCTGGCATAAAATGACTCTAATTACATAGAATATGTAACCAAACATTCACGTTTATTAGTTTGCATAAATATTTACGGTTTAATTTTGTTATTGTCATACACTCATTTTGCATTACATTCTCTCAAATGATACCCTAGGTAAATTTACAAATGTTTCTTGATGACTGTTATTTACAAAAAATACTGTAAAAAATATCAATTGATTACAATTATAAGAAATTAGTATCTGTGTAATGATATGAATATGTAAATGCACCACGTGAAAATCAAAATATATTTTATGATCTTTAATGATGACATTGAAATCGATGCTTAATCAATCTAGTTTCACGTTTCAAATCTCATAAACAGATATATCTTAAGTTCTTACACCATTTTCTTGATGATCAGATGTAAGGAAAACTTGAAATTTGAAGAATGAGCGGATGATCAATATAACTCCGTGATAAAACACCTTTAAACAAGATATGCGTATACATTAAACATATCATCAACGTTCTATGAGTTTATTTATTTTATATGTCGTAAGGATAACTGCGTGGTGAAACAAATAATGGTGATACTTAAAGATTTCAAAGTGAAATAGAACTCGCTTGAAATGTTCATTGTCTTAAAGGAATGATAAAAGCAGTCCATGTGATAGACTTGACTAACTACAAAATAAGCTAACCATCTGAACAGTATTTAAAGTTTCCCCATCGTAACCGATAAATAAGATAACATATCCTTCTATTTAATTTTTGGATATTTTTATGATAATTAATTATTATACATACTAATACATAGTGAAAGTAAGATTAATATGTAAGTTGTTTTTGCAGATTGTATCTTAGGAAGTGAATGTATTATAAATGTGCAAATGTGCACCGACAGTTTATTCTTCTTTAATAAACAACATCTGTGTAGAATGCGAGTGCATAAAACTTGCAGTAAATTTCTAAGATTAGTGAATAATCTAGCACAGCATGACAACAACATGAAATGGTTTTTCTATGTGAGTTTAGATTGGATGCCACAGAAAGGTTAATCTGTTTAATAGATTAATATCTGAGTAGTCCTGGATTGACCAATATGTGATGTTTTAAATAATCATTCACTGCTTTATACTGTAATTTAATGAACGCTTTCGACGCCAGTGTAAGAAAAACACAGTGAAATAAAAAGTAAACATATAAGTATTGAAAAAAGAATTCAAAATAGCCAGTCTATTACATAATAAGCATGACTTGATTAATTAGTCTTAAAAAGTCTCACATATCTACAATTAAAACTTAAATGTACTTGAATGCAAACCTTAAAAAGCGTTAAGCTCAGCATTGCAATGATAAGCCCCGCATAAATAAATATTATATATTTAATAATTATATAACTATGCTTAATGTTGATTACGATTTTCATTCATTTAATTTAGTTGTTTTCTCATATCGATAAATAAATCAACTGATAAATTATGAAAGATATATTCTCATTTTATCACTTCTGATTGATTTTTTTTACTTTTTTTTTGCAATGAGCACAAATTATGATACTTAAATTCAAAAAACGCCTAGTAATTAAATTCTGGTATATTTTTGTTTTTTTATCACATGTTTGATCCATTCATAATTGTTAAAGAAGATTGTAAATTAGATAACCAAATTTGATTTTTATGCCCCCACAAAGTGGGGAACATACAGCGTTGCACTTGTCCGTCCGTCCGTACGCCTGTCCGTACGTCCCGAAATCTTGTGAACGCAACTCCTCTTAAACCGGATGGCAGATTTTGCTTAAACTTCCAGAGATGAACAACCTTAATATGTAAATGGTAGTAAAGGAAGGAATGTTTGCCGTGACGACCAAATTTAACAGAATTATGGCCCTTTGTTGATTTTTTCACTTTATACCATATAGAAATTTTGTGAACGCAACTCCTCTTAAACCGGATGGCAGATTTTGCTTTAACTTCCAGGGATGAACAACCTTAATATGTAGATGGTAGTAAAGGAAGGAAGTTTTGCCGTGACCAAATTTAACAGAATTATGGCCCTTTGTTGATTTTTTCACTAATACCATATAGAAATTTTGTGAACGCCACTCCTCTTAAACCGGATGGCAGATTTTGCATTAACTTCCTGGGATGAACAACCTTAATGTGTTAATGAAAGTAAAGGAAGGAATTTTTGCTGCGACCAAATTTAACAGAATTATGGCCCTTTGTTGATTTTTTCACTATTACCATATAGAAATTTTGTAAACGCAACTCCTCTTAAACCGGATGGCAGATTTTGCTTTAACTTCCAGGGATGAACAACTTTAATGTGTAGATGAAAGTAAAGGAAGGAATTTTTGCTGTGACCAAATTTAACAGAATTATGGCCCTTTGTTGATTTTTTCACTATTACCATATAGAAATTTTGTGAACGCAACTCCTCTTAAACCGGATGGCAGATTTTGCTTTAACTTCCAGGGATGAACAACCTTAATGTGTAGATGAAAGTAAAGGAAGGAATTTTTGCTGTGACCAAATTTAAGAGAATTATGGCCCTTTGTTGATTTTTTGACTATATACCATATAAATAATTGAACATATAAATTTTACATTTGTAATTTAATTAAACATGTACATAAGGTTACCTGTAGATCATTTTAGGTATATGTACAGAAATGAAACAATGGAATGAAAAAGTTTCACATAAAAATCTTACATACAGATATGCATGCTCTTGTTTACGAGCACATCGCCACAGTGGGGGCATGCGTGTCCTTTGGACACAGTTCTAGTTTTAATCCAAATGAGTATATTAAGCGCTCCATGATTCTTTGAAGTACCATTTGATAGATAATTTAGAGTTAATTAAGATAAACTGCTTATTTATGACCGTTTGTTTTCGTAATTGACTGCTATAATCTGCAGATTCACGATCCTTTGAAATATAGTTGATAAATAAAGTCATGTTTTATTTGAAAATAAATTGTTGATTACTGTATTATAATAAACATTTAGATTTCAATTATTCTGGAATCTATTTATGTTTCTTTAATAATGCGTAAGTACTCTTTGATATTTCTTTTATTAAGAGTCAATTAAAGGAAAATATTATGTAATACAAATGCTTTCAAACCAATTAGATCTAGATATTTGAAATACATTTTAATATAAAACCAGATTCAGTTTTAGCACTATATACCACCTCTGTATGACATAAAGTTAATAACATTTGTACTATTTACAATTCTAAGATCAAACAAGACTCTACAGTCTTATACACGTATTTCCATTAAAAATATTATGTAATCATTTAATAAAGAATCGTCGTTAAAATATGAAATTATGACGTCGTTAAAGTAAGAAACTACTATAATAATATTTTGCATATAATTAGATTGTATCCTTATCGCCAGTTGTGTAAGACCTGGTTTACATTTGCATTAATCCAGTTGTTGCCTAAGTTGAAAGGAAACTTTGAACATCTTTTTCTCTCAGATATCTTGTCTTATCATATCATCAATACCAAAAATTCTATTTTTGAAAGATATGTAAAATGTTGTAAGTGAGTTACAAATATAAAAGTATCATAATGTTCACAAATGCTTATTCAAATCCCCGTACATTAAAACCATGTGTACAATATGAAATATACAATTATGAGAACATATACGCAATGTTATTTTAAAATATTCATTACATTGATGCAAAATCCGTCACAGCAGGTATTAAATAAGCAATATATGTTTACTAAAAATGCAATACTTGAGGTAAGTTAAACGGATGATATATTACACAGAAAAATGCATTCATTGTTATGTAATAGATATACCATTGCTGCGTTGACGATTTCTGGGTTTGCGTAAATTATACCATAATCACGTGACCTTTCTAATGCCTTGACCTCACGAGACGAAGTCGAGTGAGGTTGCATAAGAAAGGTCACGTGATTATGGTATAATTTACGCAAACCCAGAAATCGTCAACGCACCAATGGTGTATCTGTTTTAACCTATAGCTCCGCCCAGAAACACTTACTCCTTCGATCTTCAAAACTGAAAATTATACCATAGTCTGGGTATGGTATAATTTACGGTTATTGGAAATTATACTTGGAAGAATTTTACATAAGAAGCGTTGAAGAGCTATAGGTTAACATTGGGATAAACCATAGAGATGTGCAATAATATGTTTGACATATGTGAGTGGAATCAACATATAATGTAATTGCGTCGTTATTTTACTATATCATAGATATGTGTTAATTAATAGGAAAACACAAAAACATTTATTGCTTATTTATTGTATTTCTAATATAAAACATATGGTATTTCAAACAAAATGGCGTGTTTTTAGCATGGCCTTTATAATATGACGAATATAATTACTTCCAACTTTATTCTTCACATTTGCAATGTACGTATTTGCAACAAAAACTTATAAAACGATAAAACTAACTTACCAAATCGGATCAACGCGATCAAAGCTATTAAGTATTTTCATAGAAGATAAGAGAAACTAAATGACAACAATCACTTCATTTGTTTCAATGATGATTATTAAATGTTGTCCTTACACCTAAAATACTATGTGTGTCATAATAAAATGTTGATGCAATTAACCCGGACCAGACAATATCTATGCTATACAAGTACAAATGTTGCTGCAATGCAGCAATTGAGAAACTACTTTTTTACACATGTCATGGAGGCCATGTTTTTTCAAGGTCAGATAAACTACTTTCCTAAGATTTATGTTTTTTAAAGTTTTTTGTATTTTCTGCAAAAAAGCATTTGTTTGCACTAAAATAGACTTTAAACTGGATTTTGCCATTCATGAATTGTGCATAAAGATTTGCAACAGAATGTTTTTGTCTTCAGAAATGTAGCCCATTTTAGGTAAATTTTTTATTGTCATCATTTTTATTTTTGTTAAAAATAGTCTTTAAAACATAGAATTGGAAGTGTACTTGCAAATGGCTCATCATATAACAATGTGCGCTTTGTTGTTATATGAATTTTGGCCTATTTTCACTTTGCACAGACTTTGTGAAAACAAACTCGGCTAACAAAGCGGAATCACCTTAATGAGGGTCCATCCGCTCGTAAGGCTACAAAATGCAGCTTTCGCTGTCGAGTACAGACCCCCCGAACATGTCACAAGTCATACCATTATCACAAAGTGGTATGCTGTACCAGTAACGCTAATGAAATGTAGCCTTATATACTAAAGTTTAATTATTTCAAAACAACCAATATATCAACATGTTATTATTAAACATTTAATTTCATAAATATAAATTAAAAATAATTATCAAAAGCAAAATTGTTAAAATCTTTTGCCTGAAATCTTCTTTATATTGACAAATTCAATCACTAATAGTATACTTGATATGCTGTGTGTAAATGTATTTCAAAATATAACAAATTATAATTTCATGTACTACTAAAAAAGGGAAATAACAAATGTTTTTTTTTTAATGCGTTTATTTAAGGTCGCCGCCGGAATGCCCATATGGGCGACCGTACACTCAAGTCGGGCCATCCTAGAGCGTCCCGCCGAGATTTTTTCGTCGATTTTTTTTCCAGCTTTATTGGTGGAGGAAGACCCCAGGTGCCCCTCCGGGCATTATTTCAGGCACGAGCGGGCACCTGGGTAGAACCACCGACCTTCCGTAAGCCAGCTGGATGGCTTCCTCACATGACAGATTTCGACCCAAGTGAGGATCGAACCTACAGCGGTGAGGGACCTGTGATCTCAAGTCAGCGACCTTAACCACTCGGCCACGGAGGCCCCACTGTCAAAAAATCAAAACATTTATAGCTATTTATAGCTTTCGAATTTATGTAACAGCAGAACTGCTTTCCGGTTCTCATTCATTAATATGACATGCTGCGAATCACCGGCGGGGAAACCAATATAGAAAACGAAAGGAGTTCTTGAATGCGGATTTACTTTTAGCTGTTAATCGAAAGGATTTATTGCTCAAATCCGGGCCCATGGACAAAAAAAATAGTAAACACAAATAGCTCCGCGCCTGTGGGCGCGGAGCAATAAAGAGTTATGCAATAATCTAATAATGACACCTGTTTTTAGATATATTGTGAAACTGATAGCAAGCATCCAAACATTAAGCGTCTTTTTTTTATCAAAAGAAAAGCCGCAATATTGTCTTTTTATAACAATATTTGTACTCCTTTTGTCTATCAGAATATCTGCATTTCATACAAAAAGTATTAGTCTTATCCTTTGGTAGCCGTAATTGTATAAAGAATTTTCTTTTGATTGTTTTTTTTTCCAGGAAACATATTCTATTAATTTATTTCAAAGTTCTTTTTACAAATAACCTTAGGATAAAACAAAAGGAAATGAAAAAACGATTTAAGTCGTTTAGTTTTGAAGTATCAGAAAATAACTTAAAACGATATATAATCTGTATCATCTGCTCTTGAGGGTATTAATGGAACTTCTAAAAAAATCAGTTTCTACCAGCAAAAACGGACAAGTGCGAAACAGTTTTCAACTTTATTACATATCAAAAAGTAACAATTTCAAACCAACTTATTAATTTGCTGAAGTGAACAATATCGAAAGATTAAAATGATAGTTATTATCCCCCGCCAAAAAGGCGTCGATGATATAGAAAAAGTCTCCGTCCGTCTGTCCTTCCGTCCGTCCATCCATCCATCTCACATTTTTGTCCGGAGCATATCTCAAAAAGTATTTGAGATATAAACTTGAAACTTCATAGGTGGATAGATCATATTAAGGAGGAGTGCAGTGCATAAAAGTGATAACTCTACCCTGCATAATTTTCAGTGATTGTCCTTTGTTATTTTTCAAACTTAATTTTTGTCCACAACATAACTCACAAAGCCTTTGAGATATCAACATGAAGTTCAAATATTTATAGATCTTGCTCAGGAAGTGTGCAGTGCACAAGAATGATAACGTATCCTTCACATTTTTTGAGTTATTGCCCTTTGTTATTTCTCATACTTAATTTTCCACCTGAGTGGAGCATAACTCAAAAAGCCTTTGAGATGTCAACACGAAACTTCATAGGTTGATAGATCTTATTGAGGAGGAATTCTGTACTCTACCCTTTATAAGTTTTGAGTAATTGCCCTTTGTTATTTTTCACACTTTTTGTCCGGAGCTTTTCTCAAAAAGTGTTAGAGGTATAAACTTGAAACTTCATAGGTGGATAGAGCTCATTGAGGTGGAGTGCAGCACACAAGAATGATAACCTACCCTGCATTATTTTTCAGTTATTGCCCTTTGTTATTTTCAGCCATAAGTGTATCATAGGTTTCAAATCTGTAATCCCTTCAGCCATCAGTTTTCATTACCAAAGGACCTCTGAAAATTGAATTATTCTGCTCTACTACATATACATTCTTCAAATGAGCAAACTTATTCGGCGGGGGATGGCCATTTTAACATTGCTCTTGCTGAAATAACATTGGAACCAATGAGTTATGTGTTATTTTGGGGAAGGAAAGTATAAAATGGAAAACATTGGTAACCTGTATGCTCACTATTTTAACTTGGATGAGCATAATGTCTATATACAACGGCATAAAATACTTTGTGTCACTTAAATTTTTATATTGTTATATACATTTATACAGTTATAAATGAGTATTTGAAAACCATTATATGGTTTGATATAATGGGCTTAGCAACTTTGTGTACCTTAATTGTGTGCATGCTAACAGATCGTATGATAATTTTGTGTTTTACAATTCTATTGTACAAAAATTAAATTTGTTTTCATATGAAGCGGGAAAAGTCAGGCGTGTTTGAAATAATTATCAAATTCATAGGAATATATTAATGACGAACTTTATAAGTGTGTCAATGTAAACAAACTGATCGAACAAACATGTTGCCTCTTAATGCGTATGAACTACTAATCTTAAAGATTTGTTTTCTGTAGATTTTACAGAATCGGTCACTAAAAGCTTTCTAGCACTTCTGTGTATAGAAATGATACCGACATATTAAAAGTAGCGACTGTAATGATTACAGTCTATCGAGAGTGTTACATTGCTGTCAACTTACTAAACAAATATTTCTTTTATTCACATTCTTTTCTTAGGTCATCGCTTCGAGTTACGGTGATGTCTGGCTGTTGTTCTTCTAAAGATAGCATGATTGTTAACTTTTTAGATTGAACACACAATAATTCCACTGGCTGTTTAACATACCTGGCTCTTTAGTTCGAACGAACAAAGGTCTTCGTACTGTTACGCGAAAGCATATCAGTTCGTTATATCTTATATTATATAAACTGACAATGTTCACATTTACACGTACTCACTAATTTGATTTCGTATACATGTACCACAACTTAAGTACATTTATATCTGTTAATGCACATACATTTTGGCATACCCAATGTCCTTTCTTATAGTTCTTTCATTTATTAAACATACATTGATAACATCTTGACTTCCAGTCATACAAAATGAAATTATGCACATGCTGTTCATATTTTGAACATAGTCACATAAAATCCATTAAATCTAGAATAATAAGTGTTGCTTAATTTTCCCAAAAATATGCAGAATTCTTATTTTGTTAAAAAGAAACTTATATATCATGTAACACATGATAATTATAATTATTAAATGCTTCACCAATATTTATAATTTCTGATTTTTGTTTTTGTTGTTGCTGTTGTTTGAAAAACAAACAAAAAACAAATGCCAAATTACAAGGCTTTCTTCAAAGCCCCATTTCAATCTCCCACCCACTCCGACACCTTAATTTAAATTTATAATTGCTTTAAACAGAAATGCATTTCTTGATAATCTAATGAGATAATATATCATATCCATCAGCGGATTGGATTGTATTAGTCTTTGTCCTCAGTCATTTTCAAGTGGTGAACACCTTTTTATTGTATCGTACAACTTCTTTGAATTTAATTAAAGCTGCACGCCTTCAGTTGCCCAAAAATATTTCAAGAAAATCAATATTGAGAAAAAAATGTACCAACATTTTGAGAAAGGTAAAAACATTAAAGATCTTTGTTAAAGTTTACATGTTATGTGCGCTTTAAAACTGAGTTTGCGATATTTTATCAGCATATTTCTTCTGCGTTACTAACGCAGTAAGGGCTGTTTTGCATATGTTGACTACTTTTTGGTAATTTTCTTGGATTGTAAGTGCCGATTGAAATATGTAAAGTACTTTATTTGTTCACTTCAAAATATTTTATTCTTTAATACATTTCTAAAATGTTCATGAAAATTGACATGAATCTGTAGGCGTGTTGCTTTAAGTATAAGCGAGATGAAAGGTTTTGTCCCATTTTATATCGATTTTACACTTTTCGCAGTTCAGCTTTTTATATATATTTATATATGTATGTGTTAAATATTTTGTTTGCGATATACATCAGATTAGTGCATCATAAAGAGTATTTAAATATGTTCTTCTAATTATTGGCAGTAAAGATAACTGTGTGGGCGTATGAGTATTGCGGAAAGGTAAAATTATGCATAACATTACATCACAAGGGTTAAACGCTGCAAATGCGTCTTACAGATGATTAAACAATCATTTTGAATTAGTAAACCATTGAATTATTTTGGGTTTTTTTACAATCTTCAATTTAAGTTATTTTGTTGTGATTAATGCTTCCGAGAGATCACTTTGTTTCCAGAATTTTTTAAGAAAGCTGCAATGCATTTGTGAAATTATCGTTTTAGTGACACATCTGCAGCTTTAGTTTGTGAACGTGAATGATAGAACAATAACCTTTACGTAAATGATTTTTATAACTTATTTGAAATTTGATTACCGGAAACTGTCATACTCGGAGTAAATCGTTTATGTGAGATCATATTATATTTAAGCATAAGCCTTTCCTTTAGCAACAATGCACACTAGAAGTATGTAAAGTATTATGCCTCCATGACAAAATAGTTTTTGTTTTTTTATATCATCTTTGAGAGAAACTGGATGACGTGGAAAGAAACTGTTACAAAATAATACTTAAATTCACCTGAAATAAACATAATAAAATTTTACATATTACATCAAATATTCGAGATGCTTTTTTTTCAAAAACACACTTTAACTGAATAGATAAATCCAGTTCAAATGAATTAATTTCTTCAATAAAGCAGTCGGCGAACGAAAGAGAGAATATATAATTTCTTTAATTTCGTTTAATATTTATTTAAATTCATTAATTTCTTATTCAATTATAAATGCAAGCAATAATTTGTTGCAGAGTAAAAGTCATATTAAATCTTTAATGATCATTCTGTTATTATAACATTATTAACTTGCATATTTAATTCATCAAAGTTTCAAAGTGTTACATATCTACAATTAATATTTTTTTATCTATTTCTCATACTAAAACTAATCCAAATTGATGTTTGAATTCTTTGTATATATTTTTCAAATGCAACGACTTATTAGCAATATATTTATCTTAATCACTGCCTGAATTATCTCGTGCAGTGTTTGTCTCATACTAAAACGTCAGTCTGTTAGTCTATTATTACGAAAAGGTGTGTTTAATTTCAATTAATGCTTGAAAAATGATTTCAAATCGAAAGCATAAAATCATGTTTCAGTTATATTAGTAGACAGACTCAATCAACCAGACTGTAAATAGTAATATTTGTTTGATATATAGTAAAGAAAAGAGTCATGATATTTATTTTGTTTATATTTATCATGTTGTTTCACTTTTTACATTTATAAAAACTCATAGCTCAAGTACGAAAATTAAGCATCATTTAAATAAAAAAAATTAAAATGTAATCATGATGAATTTACATAAATTAGCATCCGTTTTCATACAAAAATGACTCATGTGTATTGCAATATTCTATGGTATTTTGTTCAATCACATCTGTTAAGAACCTGTACAGAATTTACTAATCATACTTACAAGATTGTTGCACAGTTTTGCGCAGCAGGAATTTGATTAGTTAAGTGTGCTCTAACTAAACGTTGACATTATAGACTATTTACTTGGCTTATTTATACATGTTGTGACGTTGTTAACAACATAAAAATGAAGCCCATATGTTTGCCGAAATATGTCTGACAAATGCAAATTTAATTTATCGAGATACATTAAGAATGAGTCATACAATTGCTCCTTGATTTTATAAATGAATGCGAATATCATGACAGTTAAACTGAAACTAAAATTTCCAAATTCAAATTGGAGAAAAGATGACTTTTGAAAAAATGAAAAAGCGAGTAAACTTTAAATAATATAAAGTGTATGAAGCTGTAAATTTGCTGACTGTGAGTTGTTAAATTATTGTATATACCGTGATTAACAACACACAGAATACTAAGAATGAAAGAAATTTGTAAATATATCTTATTAAATGCGAGTAGAAAATGCGTGAAATCATCGTCAAACCTACTAAAAAGCAGTGGAATATTTCTTTTGGGACATTTTCAGGTGTTTGAGTATAATTTGTACGACATTCTATGTTTACAAATCTTTCACGAATCAACCATAATTTTATCGCAACCACATTATTTTGCCGTTTCTTTAATTTTTACTAAATGTTTCATTGGGTATAATAGTTTTCGACACAGTTCAGAAACATTTTTGACAAATTAGATTATTAGATTAACGTTAAGAGTATACTACTGTGAGCAGCATACTAGATATTTTGTTAACTTCAATGTGTATTGTTAAAAGTGCATTAATGTGAAAATAAATCAAATTTAAAATTAAAGCAATCGATGTTCTGTTTTTATACACTTATGCCTATTGAATATGTGTTATTGATTACCCCTGCTTTTAATTTGGTCTAGAATAGTCTGTTTTAAGTAAATTGAGTTGTAATATAAAACAAGAAACACCGACGTTGCTTAACTTAACAAGATAGCCTCCTATAAATGGAAGAATCCGAATTTAAAACCTGAGCTACACAAAGCGGAGATTTTGTTTGTTTGTTTGTCTGTTGTTTTGGGGTTTTACATCACACCGACACAGTATAGATCATATGGCGACGTTCCAGTTTTACTGTCCGTGCAGTATTTCAGGCATGAACGGGCACCTGATAAGAACCACCGACGTTCCGTAAGCTAGCTGGATAGCTTCCTCACATGAAAGAATCCAAAAGCCCTGTCGGGATTCGAACCCACAGCGGTTAGGGGCAAGTGGTTTGAAGTCAACAACCTTAACCATTCGGCCACGGACGCCCCACAGCGGAGATCTTGGTCATCTGTACGAATAGGTTTGCTGAGCAAGCCCTTTACTGGTTACCAAAGACTATTTAGTTTTGGTTCCATTAGGTTATGAGTTACATCGGCTTGGCTTTTTTCTAAGAGTACTTCTAAGAGACACATTATTGTAAATCACAAGTAAGTGAATGATGACTTTGCATACATTTAAATACGATCGTAGATGTGAAATTGTAGTTAATAATCTTTAAAGTTAATGAAATAAGGATATATTGATTGTTTAATTACGTATGCCTTTGATATCTGCAACATTACAGTAGTTAGAAATTCCACTGACGTAAATTCAACTGTAAATAGACAAGACAGAAATAGAAAATTGATAGGTCTGAACCCATATAACGATTTAAGGAAATGTCCAATTAAGCTCATTTGGCTATGAAGAAGTAATTTGATTAAAATGTACGCCTTTGTTCTGTTTGAAGTTCGTACTTTTTAAATTCAATTTATTCATGAATGAACATTAGTGCTCAACTTGACCTTTGGAAGGCATATTAGTGTAGTAATTATAAGATACATTGTCAATAATACGCATTTATATTAACCGCGGCAACCACTAAACACTCAATTGAAGCATGTACGGAGAAATAAGAAACAACAATATTATTAGATTGATAATTTGGCTTTATTAAGCGTATATATAACATGAACAAAATTATACATTTATCTTTTACAAATTTTGCATAAGTATCAAATATTTGCACGCATAGAATAATTTTTTTGTTTTTTTTTTAATTTTGACAAATAAATATATATATATATATATATATATATATATATATATATATATATATATATATATATATATATATATATATATATATATATATATATATATATAATATATTATATATATATATATATAAATAAATAAATATTAAAAAACGTGATAAATGTTCCTTGTGTAGTGTTGAAATAGATAAAATAATAATGTTTAAGAAATAACAAACTCTATATATATGTTTTTCAATGTAACATTAAAAATGATTATATCTGATACCTTGTAATTCTATTTCGTCATAGAAATACCTAACTGCTTCAATCACAAATCGCATATATCCATCGCATAGTTATGCAACAAAACTTTAAAATAATTTTCAAAGGCCCAGATGATTTTTAACAATTCGGAACGTATATTGATTGCTTTGCAAATGAGTAAATAAATATAACAAGTAAGACCGACGTTTTCGGAACGTAGCGCCATAAAACGCCATAATGTCTTATCGAGGGATTACACGTTTTCCTAAGTTCTATAAATTTCGAATCATTTACAAATATTATATAGTAAATGATTCGAAATTTATATTTATAGATTTATAAATATTTGAACGCATAGAATGATAAATAAATTTTTAAAAAGACTTAAATGTTAAGTACAATTATAAGTCTTTACCAATTAAAGATCGAATAAAATCTAAGTGTAATAGTATAATGATACAAATTGTGCATTTTTCATTTACCTGCAAAAGAGATTTAGATACAAAAATAGACTAAGTTTGAATTTTATATATACGATTTTTAAAAATATTCATTTATCTTATTGGTATAGATCTTGGATGAAGAAATACTTATAACTTTATAGTGTCAGAAGTGTTTACCTAACAAATATGCGCATGATTATGATCAGTGATTCATTCAAACAGTTGTATTTGTTGTGGTGCTCTGTGTTTTATATCAATATTTCACATACTTTGTTTTAGTGAAATAGATCAACTATATCAAAAGCTTTTAGTTATGTTTATTCATTTAGTTTATAAGACTTTGTTTTAGTCCGATAGTGTTTGAAGTAGCTATAAATTTTATGAAACACACACGAATCCTTACTGAGAACAGCATTTATTATTTTATAAATAAAAAATGTTAAGCACCCGTCATTTTTTGCTGTAGAGACATTACAAAATGATGTCTACAATTAGTCTTTCGTACATAGCATCAAAGCTTTAAAACACTTGGTAAATTATTAAAGACGTAAACACAGGCAAGCATTTCATGGGTCACGTACGTTTTGCAAAATGCAGTTCATTCGTGTGATTTATATGGGTATATATACAGGACATTCAGCATTATATTTAAAGTAGAAACCGATTTGCGGAAGCACAGCGGTGATAAATTTTTAACATGCTTTCATAAGGGATGTTTGACAAGGCAATCGAGCGTCACTCTGGCTACCATTATTACACCGCTACGAGCAGGTTAGTGAGAAATATTGTCAGATTTAAAAAGATAACAGTAAGGCCAACCTATTTATCTAAATTGTTATAATAAAAAATGTAAGCTTACCGGTCCGGATTTGTTTTTAACAGGACATTCTACAATATACCTATTCATTCCTAATTTGTAAATGCTTTATGAAATAAATCCACTGTTATGTATTCATAGTATTTAATAATCTTCTGATGAGTGTGAAATAAAAGCCTTATTTTCCAACGTCGTCATTACGGTTCTTCTAGAAATATTGTCGGATTGCTTTCAAGCTCTCCTAAAGGAATTCTCTTATGATAACAAGTCTTTGTTTTGTGTACTTTGTTTTGTTGTTGTTGTTTTTGTTTGTTTGTTTTTTTTATCAATTATAATTGTTTTTTAAATTTACTTTTTTCATTTCTTAATTCATTTTTTTATTAATCAATTATTGATTACTTTATTTTGTTTTAAAGGGACTCCACTGAAGTTTAACAGTCCAAAAACATAACATTTGAACTTCTTACATAAATGAGCTGGGGCACTTAAAACAGACATATATGCAAAGATATTTAAGAAATATACTTTGAGATAAATTGAAAATCGTATTTATATGGTTTTCATAGCCCGATTTGATTGTAAAGCGTTTAAACGCTTTTCATTTTTGGTCATTTTTTCACAATTGGAATAATTATTCTGGAAAAACGAAGTGCGCGAATGATCTGAGATTTTGCACAAAGATTAGTGATCTAAACCTACATCAAATGGTACATTTATCTGGAAAAAATATTTTCAGTCCCACCATGTCAAAATACCTCAGTGGAGTCCCTTTAAAGTTAGGTGGTTATAAGGGTTTGAATGGGGCTTCATATTTCATAAAATATAAGTTATTAAAATTGTGTAAAATGCCTCTAGAATAATCTGAAAACACGTATATTGTTTTAGATAAGTGTATTCATAAAATATATGAAGCAGAACTTATTTGACTGATATGATTTTGTTTTCTTACAAACAGAACATTTGAAATACATTTTGCTAGAGTTTTTAGGTTGCACGTACTAATGTTCTGGTTAACATCTATCAAATTATAGGAATGAGTTGTTTATATACCTTCTTATGAACAAAAAACAGGTTGCCTACATCTGTATTAAATATCTGTCAATTAGTTAAACTGTAAAACGGTAATAATAAGACATTAAGAAATGTTTGATACCCTTGCTATAGAGTTTAAAGTTCTTCTTACGGCCATTTCCGCGTCAATGATACGTATTTAACATTTGGAAATATTTATGAAAGGCTTTGAAGCTTCGTTCTGGTAGTTATCTCTGTATCCTTTAATTCATAATGAATGTTTTTACATTTTTACATTGACAATGTATAATGTTTGTAAATCTGTTTGTAGACTACTTTACAAAACCGGACATTCATCACATTAACCAGTTATAAGGTACAAATCTTTTTATAGAAATATTTATTGATAGTTTTTAAAATGCACATCAAATCTGCCTATGTCAACGCAAGTCAGTTTGTTTACTTTTTCAATAGTGAGGCCCCATTTGTTTAAAGAACGCACGGGAACGCAAAGTTTGCACGATTACTAACTATAATAATTATCAAGAAGAAGACATCAGGGAGTTCTTTTTACGCACTTTCAAAAACTTTTTGTTGGGTATTTTTTTATTGTTTCTTGGCATTTCGTTACATGAATACCACTTAGCATCAAGGTCAATGTCACATATATGGAATTAGAACGTGACCGCGTAATAAGAGATAGTATTAGTGATATAATAAATTCTGATGTTGAACTGTAAGTGTTTCGAAATGTTTTTCTTAACGGATTGCATTCCCTTTGTGCTGAGGGGTTTCTTTTAATGGTTGAGGCATCTGTATTGCAGCCACCATTTATTTCTGCCCAACTAAATTGGTTGGAATTACTGAAGTATATGAATCTAGTAGCTCCAGCTGGTGAGGTTTTACTTAAGTTTGTAACATACAGGTAAGCCAAAATCATCTTTCCTGTTCGGCGCCATATGACCTTAACTGTGTTGGTGGACCGTAAAACCAAACCAAACCGAACATATCAAACAGAACCCGATCGCAAGTAGACAACCAGCCGATTGAAACAATGATAAATCTTAACGAAAGTTGGCATGAATAACACATTTTATGGTTGTGCAAATTAAAACAATTGTTGCGTTTAGTTCTTGTTTTGCATACTAGTATACCTTGATTAAAGTAATCTTTTCAATAAGATAGTTAAAATTATACCACTCAGATGAGTTTTGTTTGTGCAGCAGTCGCTTGCCCTTTGAAGGTCATCTGTCACCTGGACGTACGTGATTTTCAATGAAAAAAAAAATGAAAATAATACTTTTTTTCTAACGTATGTTCATTTGTTCTTCACAAATAACGGCTTTTTTTTATAGAAGTTTCTTTTATAACAATATAATTATATTGTAAATAAAATAGACGAATTTGAACATTTTGATGAAAATTTAAAATTAATTAAAGGCGGAAAATATTGTAAAAGAGCTTATTGCTCGACTCGTCATATTCACATAGATTCATAGATTTTAGGATGACACTAAAGTTTTAACCATGTTATATTAAGCTAAACCTGAAAGTCATGGGTCGTTAGGCTGTATGATGTTAAATTATGAATACCGACAAAAAATGAAGAGCGCTATTCACGAAACACATCCCCTAATGATCTCCAGTTGGACTAACATTTTCAATTTTGCTTTTTCTAACCATTTAGGTTTCCACTGAACGTCACCTTACTGTTAAATGTTGAATTCTGCTTAAGCCGGTGCTAGAAGGCATGGACGGTAACTTGCACTTTCTAGTACCGTCAATGAACAGGCACAATCAAACCGAGCCTTCAACATTTTCAATTTTGTCGTGTTGGGCTTTCTTTAGGGATTTTGTTTTTCTATATTTTTTTCAGGAATTTAATATTTTTAATATTTAATTCAGGAAACGACTTTAGTAGATTTCTATATTAGAATATAGATTATGTCAATTAAATATTAGAAAATATAAAGAAATATAAAAAATCCCTAAAGAACGCACAAAACGACAAATTGAATATGTTAATGTACAGGCGATTATTGAACAATGTTATTTGCTTCGGAAAGTGTTTATTTGATCAATGAAAAAATACATATTTTATACATGTTTATCTGACGTTGGTAGAACCCATAGATTTTCTTGTTACATTTGTCTAAAATTCAATTCGACTCGTCGCCTATGGACACGGACAAAATGTTTATTTAAATACAACTGTACTGCATTAAAAATTCAGTTACATTTGTGATATTGAATTGCAATTGGTCCTGTGTGACCGGGCGTTTGCGGATTCCTTGTTTCGTAAACGGTTAGTGCTTTTGTTGACCATTGTGTTTACTTTTGCTGTTGCGAGTTCGTACTTTTATACTTTCTTATAATAATGGTACTAAGATTGCCTTCCGCTTCAGTTACACCTAAATTTATTTTCATTTTGTCTATGTCATTTCTCATTGTATCATGATTTGAAGTCAGTACAGCCCTCATGATAAACTTTAAAAATAACTTAGCTGAAAGTAAATCAGTGGATATTTTGAAATGCATTCCTTTCACTGACAGATGATGCAACTTGTTCCGCCATAATTTCGACACATCCATCACATCAAACGAAGCACGAACCAGACGCATTACATTGTTCTTATAGCAGTTGGTCTGATAATTAAATGAGGTTGCGGGGGAACATTTAATAGTGATCAAGCGGTAAATTATCAAAACATATCTTAAAAGGAAGATTGATGTGGAAAGAAACAGTCCGTAAAATTGAAATCACAATTTGTGTACATTGATATTAAAATCCTAGGTGTTTCAATGTTGTATTCCAGAACTTACGCTAAAATGTATACGTAGTTTATGCTTTGTTAGAAATGATAAAACTCTTTAAATAGCTAAGCATTATAAACGATAAAGAGATGTTATATTTGAGAATAATGATAATTCCAACAGCTCTCAACTACTTGCATTTAAAGTACAATATTAGTTTTATACATTGGACATTGTAGTTAAATGAAACAAAAACATATAATTTTTTGAATGAATGGTAGACACAGAAGGTCGTATGTTCGTTTGCATATAATTTTGAAGAAACCGAAAACTTTTTCGTGTAACTCGTTTGTTCATGTAAGCAGCATATCTAGGATAATTGAAGGATCGGTTAATGATGGAGAATACCGATTAACGAACAGACTGAATTAACGAAGTTGTCACGTTTTCCAAACTTTCAATATCAGAAATGAAGTTTGAAATTGAATAAAAATCATGTTTTAATCGCATGATTTTATAAAAAAAAAAATAGAAAACGAGACGAATCGTACTAAAACTTAAACACTTTATGCCGTTTAGAATTGTCATTGATGTGCTACACAAAAGAAATGGAATTTCTAAACGCCTAAAACGGCAAAATTGAATGTACTGGGCGACATTTTAACTGCCTCCACATGGCAAATACAACACTATTGTGCCACAAGCTTGTTTGTTAACAATAATTACCCAACATTGCCTCCACATCTTCTCTTTACAGGTGTTTAATGCTAATAATTATGTTTTATTTTTACAAACAGACAATAGTCATGTTTGGCGATATTCATACTGTAATATAATTGAAGCAAAATGTACAACTAAAACGCTTCTAGCACAGGCTTAAGCATCATTTAATGATCCCAAAGGACCAAATGATTTTTAATACTAAGGTATTTTTAATTAATAATACTAAAAACAATACAACAAGACATGTAATGTTCATAAATATTTTGTAATCACTTCAATTTGGCATGATAAAGATTGTTTTTAATTATGTAGGCATACATATACCATGTTCATAATCCAATACACTTTTAAAATCTACTAAGCCATTTTGTATGTTATGTTAACAATGCAATGATGATTATCATATTGATACTCAAAAAGCTAATAAGGTAAAGTTGAAATAAGTTCTTGGCAGTTAAAAGTGATATCACATCCTTGCAATCCGACAAGAAATACTGTACCACTGTATTTTGTATTAACAGTATATTGAGTTAGGTATAATATCATAAATTATGATGGTTTTGGTATTTCAATCTTTGAATATTCTGAGCATGTATCAACAATAGCCTACACTATAATTTATACTTCTATTTATGCGACAGCAGAAATGCTTTTACCCGTTTCCACTTTTGTTGTGTGTATGTAAAATTCATATAATACAATGTTGTATATTTTTCAGCTTTCATCGGATCTTTGTTCTGACATCAATGCAATACTTGAAGATCTATTAACAGGCTCTAATTTAATGTAATCCCTATCCATTGCTAGTATAACTCTTTGTCCACAGCCATTCGTAAGTTTCCTTCGCTCCTTGCTTAATTCGCCTAAATTTTCATAGTCTAATCTGCTTCTATTACCGTTAAGGTATGGCTTAGCACCCCTTTGTGAATGAACAGTTCTCGTTTGGAAAGTTCCATTAATTTTAGCACTTTGTTTGTACAGACTTTGGCGACGAAAGACAACGGTCTCATAAGTTGAACCACTAGAATGTCTTGGTAACATTCTTGTAAGGCAAACACAGCAGGGAAACCACATGTAAAACAATGTCACCAAGTCCGCCTGAAATAGAAAGTATACATATAAGACAACACTGTAAACATATGGATACTCGTTTTTTTCTAATCTTAGTTGACATCAAATTAATTACTAGGAACTAGATTGTACGTGGTTAGTCATGAGTAAGCAGTGAAATATTTTTTATTTTTTCCATCTTTTCTTACTTAATTAACTGAACGCAAAACTTTATTGCTGCTTACTCTAGAGATTGTACAGCAACTATAATTACTCTCGTTCATGAAAAAACATGACATTTTCTTTTAGGCTTCGTTTTATTTCTACAATTGCTCTGATTTAACTTTGTCAATGTAATTATAATTTATATTTGCTCATTGCCGCTGAACAGCTAATGTTATAAACTTTGATCATGTCGCAAAGAATGCTAAAAATGTTAAAGGACAAAACAATTTTTCTTTGGGTCATTTAAAGTGGTTTAGTCTACAATGGGAACATTTTCATAAGTATTTAAAATAATAGATGAACACAACAGAATTGTATCATTTGGATATTTTTTTTATAAAATATTTCTTGAAAAAGTTCAAAGTGATTTAGTTTGAACATCTTTATGATAAATAATAATATTTTGTTCTAGAACATTTTATTATCTCCTATATAAATATGTGTAATATCGGACCATGTATCTCTCACTTGCCAACAATATCCATATATAATTATTTCGTTATTTCATGTTTTGTCTGATACTACATACTTTCAACTTAATTATTTATTGTATTGCAAACCTTCCATTATAGACCAATTCACTTTAAGTCATTTCAAGTTTTTATCAGATAATCCTGACAATGGGATTCAATTTCCTACTAGAGCACGGAGAACGGACAAATGTACATGAATATTAGATGAAAATAATGGATAACACGCCAAAGTTAAAAATAAAATATGATATATATCTACGAATGTAGTTCTCCAAATCAAATGCAAATTGTATCGTTTATAACAAAAGTAATCAAAAAACCTTACCCTAAAACTTTCATTTGTGAAACCGTAGATGATTGGATTTGCAAAACTATTTGACATCGCCAGCCAGTGAAATATTATAAATAATGTTGTTAGCGTCTCCATGGACACGGTTTTGAAGAGTTCTGGGCGAAAGTCAAGAAGCAGAATGAATAGATGAAGTGGGAACCAGCAAATTCCAAACATTGCAACAACAATTATCAGCATCTTTACTACCTGAAAATATATTAAACTTCTTGTTATATATAGGATTTTACCAGTTTTCACTTCTAAAATTATTTTAAATGTTATGGTGTTAGCATCTGCACTTAAAAATATTAGATAAATTTGTTCTTTACCGGACAATTACATGATACATCATAGTACATGAAAACAACCTTTATCATTGCAAAGTATCTATTTCACACAATACTGAAAAGATGAAGATGTATAAATACGTCTATGCAAGTACTTTAAATTCTTATCTAGTTGATGTATCATAATCTAAAAAACTATGAAATCAACTTGCAAGGTACAATTTCATTTTTTTACAAATAGATTATATAGAAAAAATGACTAAATTGTTAGTTATTGCAACTTTCTATTATTTCAAATTTCCTGATAAAACTTGTTACAAGTTCGTCAGTATTGGTTCATGAGCACGTGCACAATGTTCTGTAATGATATCATTCACAGTTGAAGAAAACATAACTGATAACTTAAATAGATGTTATGGCACAATCAAGGGATAAATTAAGATATTTATACGCTATGTGTTTTTCGGATAACCAGTTTCTAAGACGTTGAGCATTCTTTAGGGATTTTGTTTTATGTCCTATTTGTTGTCAAATGATTATTTACGATACATAAATATACTAAAGCTGTGTTTACAAATCGCATAGAATGACACTTTGCTTATTATATAATATAGATAGAAAAAATATAAATTTTCGTTCTGTCGAAGCCTGTAATTGAAAAACAATCGTAACAATGCAGTTATCATCGCATCTCATTGGAAATGGTTATAGTGTTTTCATTATAATATCATACAAACACAAATGATATATATCTGTTGACAGTGGCCTATAACATCCGATTTTGAAACATCCAATAAGCATTTTGCCTTTGTTTAATTAGTCAAAATAAAAAAATGAGCTCCGTATAACGGATAAATGATGTAACGTTTATAATACACTTTCGGCAGTATGTTGAAACATCTGGTTTGAAAGTTTTACATCATATTTTCATGTCATGCTAGAAGGGAAAAGGCGCACTAGGAGTAATTACATACAGTAATTAAAACAATAATTCCTGATCTTCACTCGTACATAGATCCATCATCATCTCATATATTTGCTTATAGTTGACGTTTTGGAATTAAGGAGTATGATTTAGATTAAGTTCTGGTATTTAATGTTTTGGCAGCATATACTGTGGATTAACCATTTTCTTGCATTACACTCTTTAACCGTACAAAATGCTTACAAACTTCACAGAATGTAAACCTATTATTGAATACAAGCACGCCAACAACCAACTTTCAGTTTCATCTTTTGAGTGCATTTTAATTACTTCACATTTGAGACAGAACGGGTGTGAACAGACCTGCGATTGTCTCTAAAAGCTAAGTTAATTTAATATAGCAGAATTATTCATAATATATGTGAATTGTGCTTGTTATTATTATAATTCGACTGATGCTAAATAATTATTATAAAAGGAGAACTGTGAGTGAAATATGTTCTTCCGAAATATTGGCAAATTAGACCATTGCATTTGCTTGAAAGTATGCAGACAGATCCAAGCTTATAGCATCAATAAGTTTTGGCTATAGAAATGACTTACAGATGTTAAATACATCAACAAATAGATTGATTATGATTTCTAACAGGCAATTAGCATTTAACACCTTACTTTATCGTATTTTATTACAGACGCTTTATCATTAAAATTGTTACAAAAGATAACTTCATCATAGTGATACATTATCATATATTTTACATTTATATAATTATTATTTTATAGGAACCGATCTACACGGTGGATTTAATGGCGATCTTTTTATACAAAGTAAGACTGTTGTAACCCAAATGCATTTACATATCGATAAAGCAACCCCACCACTAGCTTATATTTGCAATTGATTTTTTTTTTAAATTATTGTTTCAAGAATTAAAATAAAACTTCTGTTAATAATGTCGTTATAAGTATACCTCTGTTGTCGTTCATGTTATATATGTATGCTGTAATTAGGTGCGGTTGAGACCGTGCTAATTTTTATTTACTTTTTGAAAACATTTTGAACGCATATAACTCCCTCTTCATATTCCCCACCTTCTGTGGTTAATTTCGTAAAATTATTAATAAGACAGAGAGTTTGATGAAATTATTCATTCTTTGAATTATCAACAGAACCTAGTATGAATTATTCTAACTTATACTTCTTTATTATCTAGAGGACGTATTTTTGGAAAAAAAGTTTGTTCATTGATGCTAGATAAGATCTGCATTTGAGATGATTTTGTCACGATAAACTAGTCGCACAGCTAACATATTCAAAGACAATAATAAGCAAATGCAGGAAAAAAGCAACATCTGAAATCTTGCTTTCATGATACTTGAAAAAACGTAACAGTTATTTATCTCTACAAAACACATAATTTTATTGCTTAAGCTATTGTTATATATTTCCTTGTACCGGGAAAGACATGAACAATGAGTATCCCTATGTTTTCGTTAAATGCCAATTAAAATAATGTATTAAGCTCGTGATAAAACCTCTATGCAACGTTTATATTTTTATGAAAATTTAATCACCATTATGCATGAGCAAGAAACATAAATTTTCTCAAAATCATAAAGAATCTTATACAAATTGCTACGGAACAGCTTGATAGTTTCTTCATGAAAAACTTACACTTAAGTTTAATATCAAATGGCATGTAAATGAAGCAAATGATATTTTTTGTCTTCAAATATATACGATTTATTACTTACATCTAACCAGTTTCAGACACAACGCCTCGGACATCTGGTGGTAACTATTCACAACGATAAACATAAAAACTATCAATAAAGAGCAAAAGATGTGTTTCAGGCCCAATCAAGCTACCGTTCACGCCCACTAGCACCGGTTAACCTTTGAGGGCATCTTAATATGTGTACACAGTACAGATATCGCAACATAACAAGACTAAGAGTATTATTCCTAATATTCATAATAAGAGAAATACTTTTGAGAAAGTGAAACAATGAAAAGCGTTCATATAATAATGTGTAAATAATCTACATTTTAAACCTTGCAAATTGCAAATAAAGCTGATATGAAATAGACAAGAACTAGCATTAAATATTAATTAAGTTGTTTTATTTTCCTTAGAGCAAAATGTACCAAACACATTCTTAAACAGTATTTGCCTTAATCAAACATGTGTTTTGTTACTTTTTAATTAATTGTCAGGGAGGAACACATCTGATTAAGTTTAATCTATAGGTATTTACAAAGAATGATAGCATGTGCATTCTATAAAATGCATGGAAATGGCGTACTTGATTGTTACATGCACGTAGAAATATTAAGAGTCTTAACAATTATGTGTATTTTTATTTCCAGTCATTCATTTTTAACATGTTTTTAATTAATTAATTTAATTAATTTAAACATGTAAAAATTGTTTTTTCATTGCATCTGATGTGTATATATTATGTGCAATGTCCTAAAGTGCATTCAGTGCTTGTCTAATATTTATAACATTCTGTTAAAAATGTCCCGTGATAGATAAGACTCGCAATCAATGAGAGAAACTGATATCGTGTAAATATCTTATGCAAACCGCTTGAAGGCTTTACCGCCTACATAATTAAGAAGATATTTGAGCCGCGTCATGACAAAACACACATAATGGATTTGCGACCAGCATGGATCCAGACCAGCCTGCGCATCCGCGCAGTCTGATCAGGATCCATGCTGTTCGCTATCATTTTCTCTACTTGATATAGTGTTTGTAAGCGAACAGCATGGATCCTGATCAGCCTGCGCAGGCTGGTCTGGATCCATGCTGGTCGCAAACGCACTATGTTGGTTTTGTCGTGACGCGGCTCATTTGCAGTGTGTACATTACTATCAATATATCATTGTTACACATATATACAAGTGTTTCGTAATTTATCTGTTCTTATTTCCAAATTTGATATTTTTGGATTGATAATAAAAATGAAAACTAAATGAATTAAATTTGTATATCTTGAGAAAAATATATTCATTATTTTGTTAAAACATATTTTATTTAGTAATTTTACAAGCTTGTATCATTTTACATCATATATATTGGAAAACAAGCATCAAACATATTTATATCTTCCCATATTCGTATTCATTACTTTCATTAGGCATTCCTGTGCAGTTTTATTCTTCTATTTTAAGTGATATAAAAAAAAAACTGACCATTTAATTTCATAATAAATAATGTCATATTTTCAAGATTATTAAGCAAAACTAAATTCAAAACAATATATCATCTTAAACTGTATGTTTAGACATTTGTATGGCGTAGTAACAGACAATATATTTTCAGCTTTGTCTGTTACTTGAACATGGACGCCTACTGTCTCGACTGCTGTTGAACCTATGCCAGTGTATATGCAACACTTCACGGAAAACACAAAACATAAGAATCTTTGGTCTTTAAATCAAGAGTATTTACTAAGAAAAGCTGCAAGAAAAGCTGTGAGTGATTAATTGACAAGAAGCAGTTTCTCTTATTATAACTAACAAGAATTGACAAAATGATATTAGACATTCATGGGGAAATGAAGAAAATAATTTGTTTTAAGTGATCCGGAAGAAACGTGCTTCAGTCGAATTGGTCTAAAATGAAAGGTCTGTATTAACATAAATAGTTATGATGAGGTATTTAGTACCATTTGTGCAAAAACATAGAATCTTTTTTTCTTTTTTTTTTTTGTAAATGACATTAAATATTGTATATGAAATATTATATTTCACCATATATTTGTACTAAATAACCTACAACTCTTCTTTCAACATTTTTTTTTTCAAAAAATGTTAAGAACTTCAAAATGATACATTTCCATTTTTTTATCAATATTGGAAATATTGGAAATGCGATCATTGTAGACCAGACCATATCAATGTATATATGATCGCTTAAAGTATACATACATGGAATCACAAGAGTTGCTTATGAAAAACCATAGCAGTTTTGTTCTTAGTTTTTTTGTTTGTTTTGTGTTTTACTTTTTAAGCGGAAAACAAACACAGAAAACTTAGAGGAGGGTGCTGTTGTTTTTTGTCTTGTCTCGTTTTGTTTTTACTTTTAATGTTAAAGCAAACATTTGTGCTTGCAATGCACTAAATAATTCAAATCACAAAATGGCAGATCACTTCAAATGAAAGTCGTTGATATTAATTTTTTTTTTGCTTAAGATGTTTCTATAAAAATATTCTAATAAAATGTCAAATTTAAATAATTTTTTTCCTAGCCTGTTATATGTTACTCCTTTATCATGGGTATAAACTGAAAATATTTGCTTTTGAAAAGTTTAACTTTTACATTTACACAATATTTCTTATATGCATATTTATTTGATAACTGAAACATAATGAGATTTGCTACAACAAATGATTAAGCTGAATTCATAAGTACGATTACTGATATTTTATAAAAGATATTTTAAAAGACACGGTGCGCCGTGCGAACAACACATTCATAATTCTTTGTAAGTATCTTGTATACAAGGTAGGACTTTACGTTAGTGATGCAAAAAGAGAGAATTGGGATATCCTTGGAAACTGAAATGTGAACATTTTCGATTTGTCGACATGTACTATGGTCCTATGTGTAAGATAATTTACCAAGCAATAGTTATTAGATGTTAATTAGTCCTCATTTAAAGCCATTACACATATAACACACCTGCGGTAAACTCTAAGATGTTTATTTTAGTGCCGAAAACTAGTTGACAAAAACACAAAAAACATGGAAGATTTTGATTGTTAAATAAATCAATATATTAAACTTACCGCAACTAAGAGTATCTTAAAAGAACTTAAATTATTTAACTATTCAGTAAATATCTAATGGGAGATTATACAAATTAAGAACTTAAAAGGGAAACTTAAGTGTAAACGAATATGACTGTTATCAAAATACCTTTTCGAACATTAGGATTTAAGGTTTGTCGAATAAAATTTTATGAATTCCTACAAACGCATGCCTTTTTATTCTTTGAAAAGCGAAACGTATATAAGAGAATCGAAATAAATCTCGACATAATCACAAACATACCAAAGCTAAGGGTACTTGTGCAGGTACAAATAACAATTTCAATTTTTTTTTAAACCATAACATAATGAAGAATTGTAACTGAGTATGTCTTTTAATGCATATTTTGGCACGTGCTTTCCCAAGATAATGGAATATGCTTCAGAGATTGTTACATAAAAGACTTTAACACGTCCTAAAGCAATATTTTATGATTGCCGTTTTTCTAGTTCATATAACATTTGAGAGCTGTAAAAATACATTGATAGATTTAGTTTCAATTTTCTATCAGTAGAAGGAATGTACTGAGGTATAATTCAAGTTACGAGATATAATACCTAATGAATTCGCTACGTTTTACAGACAATTATAGATATAACAAACCTTAGAAAGATGCAGTATTTAGAAAACAAAATCAGAAAACACATGAAATCTTTGACATCAAAGATGTGTGACCTTCTGTTTTTTGTTGTTTTTTTTTGTTTTTGTTTTTTTTCAACAAAATTAGATAATAAGTTTGAGTGTTGAATGTGTAACAAAACTAATCAACCAAACTCTGAAATGTTCCCTGTGGCAAGGAAATACACACTTTGGGGCAATCATCCTATTCACATTACATCTGATGAAATGACGTTTCTGGATTGTTATCGTTGTCGATTGTATAAGATGAAAAACGGCCTCACGATAAATCATGTATCAACAATATGATTTGGTGTTAAATCAATTGGAATCAATATGCTTTTAATTAAATAATTAAATAATTGATTTATAACATATCAACCGTAGTTAGATACTTTGTTAAAACATTGAACGTAAATAGTGGTAATTATAGTAACCTTTATTCAAAGTTTTTTATCGTCACAATTACATTAATATTTATTACTTACACCTTTATTTTTCCAACACCGGAGCTTTATTTTACAGCAAAATATCATTGGATGTATCCTTTTGTGTTTGTCTCAGAATATGAGGGAAAAAATCTTAAATACAATATAATAATTATTTATTGAGTAGTATCTTTATGTCCCACGAGTCTTAAAAATTTGCATTGTCATTTTAAATTATATTTATACGAGTATATGCGTCAGGAATTAAGACCAGTTTAATGAGAAACATACTTTGAATAAATTAAATAAAAAAGGGTAAATGACATTATTTTTATATGAATTTTGAGTATACCATATTTCCTACGTCCGTAAGATTAAGTTGTTAAGAGAGAAACCTTCTTTCTTCGATTCATACATTTCTTTCGTAACCATTTACTTTATAAAAATAAACAAATAATACGGTAAAGTTCCAATATTATTCCACCTGGTATTAACTCATCTAGACTTTTTAAAATCCGATGTTAGCGTTCTTACAGACTGAGGCTTACCTTACGTTTAGATCGAAGTTGCTGCAGGTCGCGAGCATGGTCCCGATTTCCAGGGGATATTCGTTTCCATAGTAATATTCCAATTATTGAATATGTAATTGCTAGTATAAGCAGTGGAATAAGATATGTTATCACAAAAACGAAAACAGTGTAAATCTTTCTATCATCAATACTTTCCCAGTGTTCTGTACACTGAGTCACTCCCCTACCAGAATCACTTGCACGAGCCACTTTAAATTGTACTGAAGAAAGAGCAGTGCTGCATATCCATACTACAACTATCACATATTTTGCTCTTTGTTTTGTTAAACGGGACCGTAATGGAAACATGACAGCCATAAACCTGTCTATACCTATTGCCATATTTGTAAACACACTACCTGAGACAGATAAAGGCTGAACAAATAAAACAATGGGACACATAGGTTCTGAAAATATCCATGTATTCATCATCGTATAGATAAATGTAAAAGGCATGCAAAAGATTGCCATGATTAAATCACAAATAGCAAGATTTATTAGAAAAGGACGGAGGTCTGTTCGTGAGCGTCTTCCTCTTGCAAACACAATTATAACAAAACCATTGCCAACAATCGAAAACGTTGTTGTCAAGGTAAACAACACTATCAAACCTATTTCAGAATTGTAAGATAATGGCCCGATGTTATCTCCAAGGTGCTCACCATTTGTCACTATAGATACATTCGTATTAAATTGAGTAACATTTAAAGTTCCGAATGTTTGCATTGATATGTTGTAATACTCTGTATAATTCCTTTCTTCTTTAAAATTCATAATTGTTGAAAGATATGCATTTATTTATGCATGCGTATGGCTAACCTTAACAACAGATATTCTCCGAATATAGCAGGAGCACCATTTAGAATCATATCAGTGTTCTATAAATGTGATAGGACATGTTGTAAGCTTCTTGAAATAAAAACAAGTGCCACAAAAATTCATTTTTTCTCCTCAAAGACGGAAACTTCAAGATAACTCATATGCTTATCTAAATTTGTTTTATCTGCTTAAAGAAAATTGATCGTTTGTAGATCATTAGAATAGAAGTAGCACGATTAATCCAGTTATCTATGAAAAAGGTATACCAACGAAAGTAAAATGAACGCAACGAACATTAAAACTAAAATCTCCTTGTACGTTTTATCTTTTGTATGTATTTCCACTTGACTTAAACAGATTTCACTAGCAAGAGTCGTAGGCAAACAGTTTTGATATTGCACAGCATCAAAACAGATATCGACTCCTAACAGTATTGGAGAAATCTCTCCATCACGCTCTTAGTTATACACTGTTACCAATGCCGTCAACGATACCTTTCACTATTTTCAATGAAGCCAATGATGTCAAGATGTAAATTCCTTGTCAAGCTAAGGTGTGTGTCAAATATATTGGTAAAAGCAGTGATAGTTCGTATATTGTCGTAGCATATATTCTTTGACTTTCAATTTAAAACATGTTCTTTTTTTATTACATATAACTTTTTTATCATTTTACATTTTGCTTTTAGTACATATTGTTATTTGTACACTTACTTGTATAACGTGCTGAAAATCTTGATTATACTTACATGTATAAAGAATATTTACAAACATTGCAAACATTAACATACATTTATGTCAACGATTGAATGAAATCACTTAAACAGTCACAATTTTACAACCTTATAAATAAGAAAAAACTATTTCAAATAATTTTAATCCTGGTCATTGTTTATTCCAATGTACAAATGTAATATAGAAAGCAAGACGTAAATTGATGAATGAATGAATGAATGAATGATATACAGTAAGTTAACAAACACATCGCAGATTTCAACCAACTTATATGCACCCGATTTGTCCTTGATTTATTTAACTTCATTGACCCCATTAAGCAGTCTGATAACAGTTTGGCGTAAACAGTGTAAATATTTTTCTATTGTTTTATCTGATCAAAGTGCTGTGGTAATAGATTAACATTTTGCCTTCCGAGTTAATGGTGCTTATTCGAGAATGGAATATACATATGTGGCAGTAGCAATGTAGCCTAAGGGTCTCAGGAGTGAATACAGCCTATTCAAACACGGAAAATGTAGCATCAAATAGCAAACATATGCCTTTTAAATGAACGTATTCAACTTCTATAGATAGTAAAGAGTTTTTTTTCAATCCTACTGTTTCACATTGCTTGATCACTCATCAGATAGAGCTTTCGTTTTAACATGCTCTTAAACTCAAGAGGGTGTGTTAGTGGCATTTTTAAAACAGTGGCATATTGAATTAGCATGTTGTTTTTGATATGCAGGTAATTCCTGATGACTGCAAAAAGCTGAAGCAGGCGAAATAAAATGTTATAACGTGAGTGAAATAGGCAAGAGCAAATATTTAACTGTGAAAATCAATATCTGAATTAATTATATATTTACAATTTAAAATTTGATTTTGATATAATGAACAAGAACTTCACGTTACTTCCTTTTACTGCAGTATAAATCTTTTTCAAATATACCACAACTAAGAAACAGACAACAACTTAATACGAAATGAAATGTCAAGTGCAAAACAGAATTTTATTTGTAAAATGTTCTTAATGATCTATACGTTAAACGTAAAGGCACAAAATGCCCCCGATTTTATTTACATCTTTAGAAAGGGCAAACATGAATTTAATAATGTTTCAATATTTTTTGGAGAATAGTAAATGCTTGTTTCCTGAAGAAATGAGCAATATATATGAAAAATAATTTGTCATAAAATTAGTAAAATTTTAAAAGATAGTAATTTACCTACCATACAAAATAGTAACTCCCTTTAACTGTACTTAATACCAAATAAAAACCTGATAAAAAAGTGGTTCAGATAATTGACCAATGAATAAGTCTTAGGATATAATAAAAATACATCAAAAAATGTTTTTGAAAGTAACAAAGCATTCCTGAGAAAAAAAGGGTCTTTAATTTAATAACATATTTTTGTTAAAGTTACTAAAACAATTTGTTGAAAAAAAAATACATTTAAATTCAAGCTAACTGACAAAAAAGCATTGATTGAAATAGAATAACACTGAACATCATATTGATTTTAGATTATGTATCTAAAACAAGATGCATAACTTTAAAAACATTGATGCCCGTAAGCTTATTTTGAAAACAGGTGTAAATTAACAATGATATGCACAGTATCATCCGTAGACGTGAACGAATTTGATAGACATAAACATGTGGTTATGTGAACTTTTTTTCGTTCATTCATCTGCAAGAGGTAATTCAGTGCTGCCGACTCCAGTTAATAGTGTCATTATAGTTTGAAACCTATGCATAAGAAGGATCCCCAGAAAATATTTAAGTTGATATGCCTTTGAGGAAGTACAATCATTTAAATTTCAATTTTGTTTTAAGATATTTTAAGTTTATTTTCATATTAACTGCTCTATTAATAAAGAATAACGGTTTGTTTGAACTGTATATATTCAAATTAAAGCGTTTATTGCAAATAAGCATATATCATCTTATGAAAGAAAAGAGACGTAAACATGAAATGTTTTCAAGGCATATATAGTATATGAAATACAAGGTAAACCATTTACATCAAAAACACACATTTAATGTCTTAAATTTTCGTATAAAATCTGTTTCTTTATCACATTATGGAATATTATATATTAAACAATTTTCAAAACAATCACTATGCGAAGTGCATATGTACTCGCACTCATTTTACTGAAATGCACCTTGTCCAAATGTTTTATTTAAACATAACCATCCTTTATAATAGCAAACATGTTGCATGAATCAATCAAAGAAGACCTGACTTTTTGAGTGCGTAGTTTATGATGTTTTAATATACTTTTTATGAATCCTCTGTTCAATAATAACGCATTGTGCTTTCATTTGCTTTAAACTATACATTTTCCAGATTTTGACCGATATTTGTTGAACAGACTTAAACGAATATTTCATTTTGATGACTTATAAAACCATTTTATCAAAACACAATAAAATTATGTGTTTGATATTGATAATGAATGCACTAAATTTTGAGAAGTTTTAAAACGAAGCATTGACCATATTTCATTCTTAAATTAGGTTTAAAGATACTCAGATATACTTCATGTGCAAAGAATTTGCAACATTTTCGTCAATACATACACGAGATATAAGGTAATTTTTGAGATACCATCTACTCAGAGAGACGGAACTGCACTAACAACTTCTGTCAAATAAATTGTTACTTTATCGCTTGATTTCTCACATTGCCAAACGTACGTCAAAAATGTTATTATTTGTCACTCCGATAGACTAAAGTCATTTATATAATTTCCCGTGTATTAGTATCAACACTTAAAACATTTAACGTGGCTGAGCATGCGCCAAAGGTTTTACGTAACATCTAGAAAATATGTGAAAATAAGTAAACAGATAGCAATGGCTTTGGGGCCAAAGTATTCATGTGGTGTGATGTAAGAAAATATTGTAAATGTTATCTTCGTTGAAGTGGATTTTAAGTCATACATGATCTCACTAAATATGTTTTATTACTTAATATAAATCCATGGCTTTATGTATAAAGCATTAAAAGCAAACATATAAGCATCTGATATTATTTAGGAAAAATGAACATATTATTACGCAAAATTTTGTTTTTCTCGATGATTTATTTATTTATTTATTCATTTGAGACTTGCTAAAATGAATTCATTTTGAATTTCAATTATACATGTATACAGGGTAAATAACATTGCAAATGTCAAATGTACGTATGTTTGTATATAGCACTGTGAAAATATGATTACATTAAGTGAATAATGTATTCCATAATACCGTTGAATTTAACATAAGTGTGATGTTAAATTAATTTTTCCTGAATGAAACTTTGCTTGGGTTAGTGTAAGGGCATAAGTTCAATGAATGTTACCCTTCCTTGCTTATTTTTTCATAGCATTTGTTAGGCATTTTTTAATATGTTCTTTATCAAATTCATAAATACAGGCACGTATCCAATATTTATACGTTTAAGAATGGTTTTAATCATCCAATAGATTTTTAATTCGGATAGCCATAATACATTTGAAAAAAAAATGGCAATCGTTTTAAACTTCAAAAAGTGTGAAAATGTGTATTTTTTGCTATTCTAGTAATTAAGCTTGAATAGATAACGTGTAGTTCACTATAGTAAGGAGTTACGATATCACTATTAATAAAGTTAAAGTTTTTCTCTAACGTTGAAACCATAAAACAGTGTTCTAATGTTTTTTTTCTGTTCTAACTTCTAGAATTAAGTCAATTCGTCATAACAAGTTCTAACCATAATAAATTTCGTTATTATTTCAAACAATTACAACAAATAATTTCAAAATAAAGGCGACAGAACCCGCAGTGATTTAAACAACATATACATGTAGCTGTAAAAGGTGTGTCACCAATACCTATCACTTACACTAATAATCTACTACGTAAACGTATAGTAGGAGTGACAGCTATAAATGAGCCGCGTCACGACAAAACCAACATAATGGGTTTGCGACCAGCATGGATCCAGACCAGCCTGTGCATCCGCGCAGTCTGATCAGGATCCATGCTGTTCGCCTACAAACCCTACTACAAGTAGAGAAACTGATAGCGAACAGCATGGATCCTGATCAGACTGCGCGGATGCGCAGGCTGGTCTGGATCCATGCTGGTCGCAAACCCATTATGTTGGTTTTGTCGTGACGCGGCTCAAATGATATTCAAACTCATTAGGTGTAACTTAGGTCTATAATTGTAATTTGAGACGGTATTATACATGCGCCATGTATCTTGTCATGATTTATCCCCCTTTAAGTCAATCTGTTCATCACTTATAGTACATGTATGTGCCTCTTAAAAAGTGATAAAAATGTTTTTTCGAAATAATTTATTCCTTTAAAATGAAAAAGGAGATAAACAGATGACACAATGTATCGTCAGATTTTACATTAGACATGGGTGTTTGTCATTTTTAACTTTCGGTTATTCGACGGTCAATTAATTATATCCATAAATAATAAATATGATTTATTTTTGTTTTGTTTTCTCCATTCTTATGTCAAGTGTATTAACTACTAGAATCGGCTATGATGTCAGGAAATTTAATATACTTGTATATGAATCAATGAAGTGAAAATTAATGATCGATAAGAATGTGTTGTATACTTAACTGATTCACCCGATTAAAGCTTACCTTACGCTTTGATTGAAGTTGTTTTGAATCACGAGAACGGTCCTGGTTTCCAGGAGATGTCCGTTTCCACAGTATATTCCCCACAATTGAATAAGTAATTGTTAGGATACATAAAGGAACTAAATATGTTATCACAAAGATAAATACGGTATAAATCTTTCGACTTTTCATGTCTTCCCATTCCTCGCCACATTTTACGATTCCACCATCATGATCACTGGCTCGGGCAACATTGAATTGAACGGAAGATAATGCAATACTGCATACCCATACAACAACTATTGCATATTTTGTTCGTTGTTTAGTAAGACGGGACCGTAATGGAAACATGACAGCCATAAACCTGTCTATACCTATTGCCATATTTGTAAACACACTACCTGAGACGGATAACAACTGAACAAATAGTACTATTGTACACATTGGTTTTGTAAATATCCATGTTTCCATCATTGTATATATAAATGTAAATGGCATACAAAACACAGCCGTAATTAAGTCACAAATTGCAAGATTTACCAAAAATGGACGAATGTCAGTTCTTGAGCGTCGGCCACGCATAAACACAAGTATAACAAATCCATTTCCAACTATTGAAAATACTGTAGTAAAAGTAAAAAGAATAATCAATCCGATTTCTGATTTTTTTGAAAACAGCTCAGTTTGCTCCTTATCAGAAAAATTGAGAATTTGAGACAATGACGTCTTATTTTCTGATACAAATAAGATATTTGAATTAGTAAAATTCTTCATAGGTAAATTTATAAAATCTGCACACATTTTCCCACCTACTGTACAGCAAAAATATTAATCCCAGTTTATCAATTTATTTTAAACATATATAAATATCTTCTGAATAGAACTATTTCATTCCATTTCCTCTTCTGAAACAAGAATATATTCACCGCAGCGTGGTAGTTTAATCCAGTTATCTATGCACCGCTTTTCATTAAGTTAAAAGTTCATTTAGTGTTTGATCCAAGATTTCAATAGATATATCTGTTAAACTTAATACTTAAATGCAAATGTTTCCACTTATGTTTTTACTTTTGATGCATATGAGAAAACTTAAAACAAATTGTTATTTCCTCCCATCTCATTGAAATTTAAATATCTTATTGACCATCTGTTACTTTTATTCACTGAAAATATTATATTTTCTTTTATATATAATATTATCCCACACATTACACGGCTACTATCCTCTTAATACGTAAATATATCCAATGTCGCTAATCAAATCACTTACACCAAAAATAGCAACGAAAAACAATGTTATATAACATAAAGTATGAAAATGTCGCAGAATGTGAATGCCTCTATAACATTTTAAATAATCTATAACTTGTAACCAATCCCCACATTTCTTTCTCTCTATATATATCAAGGCATTAGCATTCTTAATCATTATTTCCAATGGCATTGATAAAAATATACAGGTACTGAATAATGTTCGATATTTTCATCCAGCTACACTAGGTCTATTTTAAAATGCTAAATGCTATTTCTCTGGTATATATTATATATAGCTGATTTTGATCATCATAATGCTTTTTTTAATATTAATATTCCTTGTTAACATGCTGGTAGTGAACCTCCTTATCACCTTAATTATGCTCTAAGTATTTTCTGATTAATATCTTCGTTTGTAATTTGTACGTGATTTAAGCTCTTATTATCTATCCACTTGTTAGCAGGTATTTAAGATTTCAGGTTATTACTTGTAGAAATGTAAACAAATGTGACGAGGCTACAGCTTTGTTTTGTAAAGTAAATGAAATACTTACTTGAAATATATGATCAAAGTTAAACAAATGAAATAGTGATAAAGTTGCAAACTCAATAAGAATAAAGGTATGTAGAGAGACAGAACTATACATATCGGACTGTACTCAAAAACAATGATAAGGCCACTTCAGGCGAAGTAATTGATGAGAACGGTTTAGTAGGCTCTTAAAATTGGTGAATGAGCGTGTCTGCCTCTATATAAATATTTATCATTGCTCTTGTCCGATCACTCTTTGCCGTTGATAGTTTACTGATGCGTCTTGCAAGTGGTTGCTAAAAATAAGAAAATAGTTTACACCTTTCGGTCAGTGTCTACTTGATCAAAGTAAATTAGAAATCATAAGTAAACATTTTTTCATCATCTTTACTTTCAATGATCTTACATACAGATTTGTATTAAAATATTTCTTATATGAACTGCATTAATATTGATGTTCTATTGTTGAATTATTAATTATACAATGCTTACATTTTTTACAAAAGTCGGAAAAGGAAAGTTTAAATTTCGAGAAATCACGGCAATATTGTAAATTAAATGTAGCAGGCTCCGAGTTTAGTACACCTTACGTCAACAGCCCCTAGGACCGGCTTGAACAAACCTTAGAATTTAATTATCTAAATGATGGGTTATTTAGAATCTTTTAATCATCCGCAGATGAGTTCAAAGTATATATACATTAAAAAACTGAAACGATGATTTTTAAGAATTTCTAGACTGATTTTTTAACAGATAAAGGCTTCAGTGTTATTATATTTTTCTGGTCCTTCGGGATCATTGATGCCAGCACTATTAAGTGTTGAGAATTAAGTACCGCTTAAGCCGGTGCTAGGGGGCCCGAGGGATGTTGCACTTATTCATTATCCCTCATGTACAGACTCAATCAAATCGAGTCTGCAATTCTTATGTAATTTTGTTGTGATTAATGCTTCCGAGGGATCACTTTGATTCCAGATTTTTTTTTCTTTGAACATTTTAATTTTATTTGTACTTTTCATTTGTTCAATAAGGAATTTATCGGTCTTTTCGTAGAGGAAGTTAAGAGCTACTCTTGGTAACCTAGCTTCATGCACAATTAGGCATCTTCCTTGTGTACCTGAAATATAGTGAACTGACGTGATTGTGTCCTTACAAAAGGTATCAGTGACGTGGGTCTTATAGCTTGAAGTCATAGACCGAAACCATCCCTCATTGAAAGTCTATGCGAACTTATTTATTCAAAGTCTTTTACTCAAATCCGCGTACTATTCCTAGAAGATATAAACGGTCATTTGATAGCGTTAACACACGCCTTTGATAATGCTTCGTCGTTTACATAATTTAACATTTATCCTGCGTTAAGGAAATGTCACCACTTTTCGTAATTCAAGAAAATATTCACACAGTGTTAAATACCTGAAACTGGTGCGGCTGTTATTGGTCAACATGTGAACATGTAAATGATATATCGTTTTTCAAAAGTTGTCGCTATGGTAACACCACTCTCTTATATCAATATGTATTTTATTTCGTGAACGTTTCTTTCATTGTGTCTGTTTTTAAATCATTAAGGATATTATAAAAAAAACATGGGTTCTCTCAAATATCTATTTCAATACAATATTACCCAGAAATCCTATTCAAGTGTTTCAAAAAGAAAAAGCACTGATTTGACATACCAAATGTTGAAAAAAATGCTAAACTGAAAAAGAAAATTAAATTCTTTTATAACTTATGTTTGATATTGATTCATACATCTATACTAATGAAAAAATTAACTGTATACGATAAAATATATGGTATGAGGTGTAAAATGATTTTTTGTATTTGAAGCCATCTAGCCATCTTCGTTACATTCCGTTAAATTAAATATTAAATCTTAAGATACTGGTCACTTGTTTTGCCATCGTTTAAAATGCATAGCCGATAAATCTTTCTAAAGCACATGATGCATAGCGATGTGTATTCTTTATGTGTAGTGAGCAATACATATAGGATAAATAAGTGAGGCTTCCACATTGAAATTGCTGAATGAGTTGAATGAAACTGTATGAGGCAAGTGTCATCTCTTACTGATTTGAATACTGTAACTACACTCATTAAACAAACCCTAATGATATAAAGGAAACAAACATATATACCACTTTAAACATATTTGATACATGTGTTAGGTTTTTATAATAAGGAGTATTATATATATATATATATATATATATATAAGGACAATAATAATTCTGTTTTAAACAAAATAAATAATAATTGTTTGAATATATGTTACAATATATAACAGTTTCGCTTGTTAACTAACTCAAAAACTGTAAACTCAAATCAACATCAAAATAGTGACGATTTTATATCCTATGTATAGATTTCATGAGAAACGGCCTATTTGCACATATATGACAAACCATTTATATACCATGTGCATGGCAAATCATTTTTACAAAGTTAAAGAAAGCATAAACAGTTTATGATAGTTTGTAAACAATATTTGGCAAAAATTATATTGCAAAAAGTATTATTGTAATACTATAAACTTGTAATGAACAATATTTATAGTTTTATAATTGTAATCTCATATATTTACTAACAAGGAGAAGATAAATAATGTGGTCACATTAACTTGAGCTAGGGTGCGTGTACAGTAACTTGCACTTTCATGAACAGACTCAACCACACCGAGCCTGCAACATCTTCAATTTTGCGTTTTTACTTTCTTTCACTCTATTATACAGCAATACGAACTATCTTTTTTCAATCATATCATTAAACAATTAAGCTGAAGTTGCTTTTTATAGTTTCATTACAACATGATGTTACGTTAAGACGCAAGTGATGTGTGTTTCTTGCTAATGATGTTTGAAGGCCTATACTATTAACATCACATGGACCACTGTTTTCCTCATCAAAGAGGTCATAACTTCGAATACAGATCGGCATAACTTTTAAACAATCACGCAAACCAAACAGATGCCCTATTTCTGGCGGGGCATGTTGTGTGAAATATTATGTTTTTGTGTGAAAACTTCTTTGTAACATCGATTTTCATATCAGTCAGCTGTGAATAAAGCTTATGCATGATATTTTTCATTTTCCAGAAGCAAATAAAATAGTGCAGCATAGTTTTGACCAGCCCGGGCGATGCATTTTCTGGAATTTATATAAAGATGCGACACAGCAAAATTAATGGAATCCTTTCTTAAAAACGTGTCTCTCCTGTTTGTAGTTCTGATAGTTAGCTCGGTTTCGGTCATATGGGTCATATGTTAAAACATCTGTATTCATATTTTTACATCATACATAATTTTATGACATAATTGAAGGTAAAAAATGCCAAAAGGCGTTATTACATATATCAAATGTGATATCATCATTTTTGTATTTCCGTTTACTGATGAAGTTTGTAATTAAAAGATATGATTTAGATTTAGTTCTGATTTAATCATGTTTGTTTGATATTTGCAAATATGTCCAAGAAGCTTTAAAACTAAGAAATTCAATTTTGAACTCTCAATTGCAGTTTATCCTCTCATGAATTTGGTGCTTGTAATTGTTATGTTGATATTTATTATAATCACTCGCCATACATATATTTATGTGTTTATGTTGTATATATGTTTTCAATGCATGTTAACAAGACGATGTACTTTGTATAAGTCTAGAAAATAAAATTTCTGTTCTGTTCTGTTCTGATATCTACGCTGTTCAATTAACTCTTCATTACAAAGAAAAAGAAACAATAATTATTAATATTTGTAACATCAAATAACCGGATAATAGTTACTTTCTTCATGAGCTAAATTAACCCTTGATATGTCTTAAAACTGAATGAATTTATTTTGTATCAAAATAATTGAAGACGACGGAGGTCTACTTCATATGTTATGTTTTTAATCTTATTTTATGATTACTTCTATTGATCTATGTATTAACTTGATATCATTTGTACGTAACTTGATAGACATGCACAAACAGAATGAATTCTCATATCTCTAGTATCAGCATCAATACCACTTCATCCAAATTGTTTCATAAGTATGAATCTATCAGCTCTCACAAGTTTCAAAGATAGTGTAAACAACTGTAGCATTAAATAAATATTTGATTACGTATTTGTTCGATCAAAGTGTATCATTTGTGTTAACGGTGTGTGTTCTAGGGTATTGATGTTTGAAAAGAAAGTTATCTATTTGTACGTTTGTTTTTTTTATATAATCAAAGCTATCAGCATTTTTTAGATTATAAATGTTAGAAGTTTTTAATTTTGGAAAGAAAAATAAAGCAACTGCGAAGGGTCTTCAATGAAGCAGTATTCAATGAAATCATTATTATAAAAATAACACATGTCTATTAGGGTGATATTAAATATTAGCAACCAGAGAACTGAAATAACACCCGAATAGGAGTCGAGGCTTTGTTTTTATTTCAGTTCAATGGTTGGTTCTAACTAATTTACATTGATATATTTTTTTCTTGGCATATGTTATAGAAACATAATTATTTATATTCCCTGTGAGATGCATCCATTTATGACATTTTAAAGAACAAAATATACTATTTCCGAAAAAAATATACCGGTTGATTTTTATATAAATTTGCAGCTGTGAAGGAATTATGAACAGGTAAAAATAACAAAACATATTTAAATCATATACTCGCTTTACAGTTTATAGTTAAGACAATATATTTCCAAACACAAAAACATACAAACATGCCAATAAACAACTTAGACAACAATTAATTCAACATTTTCAGACACTTTGTTTTTGCCTAGCTCTTAATTAAAAGCTCTATGCTAACAGTTTTTGCTGGCACATTTCTCCAAGATAATTAAACAAAGCCTCAAAGTAAATACCAACGTTATATGTTTTGTAAACTTTCGTACCGAGGTCTTTAAAATTTCTCCGTTAGCAAGAATATCTGTCATAACGTAAGTACGCCCATTTAATATTACATTTACGTTTTCATAATATGATCACTTACGTCATTATTGAACATTATACTACATTTCATAAGTATATCTTACTGTTTTACATATACAAAAGATTACTAGTTTTCTCATATCAGCTGGTGATTGGATCATTTCATTAATCTTAGTTAAGTATTCTCATGTTCTATCTGTGCGTTTTATTGTGGGGCAATGTTATGGTAGACCTTTTATCTATTCTAGTTATTATCGGATGATTAAAATCTAAAGTGCAAAAAATTTTAGTGCATCATTTTAATCACTTGTTAAAGATATATTGTGGTCATATTTGAGTAAAATATTTTAATCGAAGAATTTTATTAAAACCTATGAAATTCTTACTGAATATGTCTAATTTAAATAAAAATGAATAATAAACTATATTAGAAGTCACGTTCTCTAATACAGGCAAAATAAAGTTGGTCTTTTGTTTTAAAAAAACCTGCCAGTTTTTTTTATCGATACTATATGCTATAAACATTGTATCATGTTTCAGGCAATAAAATTTGAAATTGGAAAACTATATATTCATATTGTGACGACCTATGTGTGTAGGGTTTTAAACATGACAGATTAACTTTGTGTGAAGTCAAAACATGTTTATTTCATATTTACAAAGAGACTGTGTAGCAATTATCAATATTTTCTGATATCAAATTTAAGCATAGTATATCTTTAAATAAAACAACATGATATACATCATATTATTGATATATTGTCTTTTTCAGGGTCTTTTTTGTAAATAAACCATGTCTAATATTGAAATTTAAGTAATATGTTACTTCTTTAAAGTGACATTATGCCCATCCAAGGGTATATAGTGAGTGAACGGGTGAAGATCAAAAATAGTTTTCATTTTGCCATAATTATTTTTAATCTAATAATTAAGTTCACATAAACATAAATAAAGCACAGATCCAAACGAAATTTCTGTAAATATCCATTAGAGTTTACCTGTAACGCTTCGTTTATAAAAAGAGTGGGGCAGTCCTTTTATATTATAGGCAGATTTACAATTTTATCCTAAACATTTTCTTATATCAACTGTTGGTCAAACACCATTTTGACAGCCAATCTTTTGAAATATAAAGTCAATTCAACTCAACTTTACTATGAAAATATTAGCATAATGTCACTTTAAGTATTGAAGCTGATTATCACAACTAAGGGTCCCGAAAAGCTTGAGAACGTTCGTGATATTTTTTTTTTAATTCATACCATTCTATAAATAAGTAATATATCTGAAAAATATCGCAACAAAATAGAACAAAGCCACACATGAAAGCTTAATAGCGACTTATGGCATTATTTCAGCCTGCATTAACGAACAGTTTTAAAATTTTATGTTCAATACTACTCCCCCTCCCTATATTTTCCGTTCTCCTTAAGATAATTTCATTGTTAATCATAAAGTCATTTATTTTATGAAAGTAAAAATATCTTTATTTCTTGTGTCCGGAACAGGTGCTTGATTAAACTGAACACACCGGAACTTATGCTTATGCGTAACAAAATGATATTAAGTTATACATATTTATTTGTCTTACAAAATATAAGAATGCTGTTACGTCGCTTCTGTCGACATAACAATTCAGATCGAAATACTTCAGTTTTGACTCTTGCTTCTTAATAATGAAGCTTAACATATTTACACGATAAAAGGATATCCGAGTAAGTAGGTGGCTAATCCAGTAGGTTGGAAAGTATGTATTTCTCAGTTGGTGTTAATTCAAGGTAACTTTCTACAGTAAGGCAAGATGATATTAACAAATGAACCTCATTTAGTTGTGATGTCACTGTGATATTGTACCGCTGTTATTTGCACTCAAAATATTACTAAGATATCTCATATCTCACGTTTGTTTAATATTTCTCAGATGTTATTCTTTACTTTTCAAAGGTTTACCTACATTCAACGATAACATTTTAGTCTTTAGGGTAACAAAAATATTTGAAAATTAGACTTTTTTTTTTTGGCGGGGGGTCATTATCAAATAGTTTGTGCTGTTTAACTTATGAAATAAATATTTTTTCTAGCAGTATCAATACAAAAAATAATAGTATGCATATATCAGCATTATTAAGTTTAAAATCAAATAACTTTCATAACTTACTACCTACTAAATATTGCACGAGTAAATTCAGACGAGGTAATTTAAGTGTAATTTCATGTACTTCATGGTACTAAACTGACAAAACATGATCAAAAAGCAGAGACTATTGTATTAGCCTTATTTGCACTGGCAAAATTGATATATTCAAAAAAAAGTAAGTTGGCAATATGTCAAATAAATATCAAATGTCACGGATTTGATTGTTTAAAAACATTTTATATTTGTAAATAATAGTCTATAAATATTTTGACAATGTTTACAAAATTAAGATAATTGATTTGCTGGTGTTGATATGATCAACAACTTGAAAGGGGATTTTTTGTAGAGTGTTCATGTTCAAATACAGGTAAAAGTGATATCGGGACGGTGCCAGTTAGACCAGAAGTGCTAAATATATTAAGTTTTCATAACAATACAGCAACTCATATTATATTTATTTGTTCAAGTTGTATTTACTGCCTAATTGTTCATAAATATCTGGAGAAAGGTGATTCCTCGGAAGCATAAAAGACAGCAAAATTACATGCAGACTTGGTTTTATTGAGTCTGTACATGATTGATAATGAAAAGGTGTAATGTTCCTCAATCCCATAGCATCGGCTTGAGCGGTATTATATTCTGAACAGTTAAAAGTGCTGGACGCCTTTTTGATAAGAATAACTGTAGAATACATCAATACTATCCTGTTATATAACTTAAAAATTTAAACATCACGTTATTCTCCAGTTAGATAATTAGTAATTTGTGATACTCCAGACAAATTCTCTCATAAAATGAATCTCTATGGACGGTGTATGATAAATGACTGGGGAGGACATGTCTAGAGCTGTCATAAAGGAAGACTTGAAAAAGACACGTATATAAGTCTTGTCAATTTGTAGCAGCAGCAAGTTCCTGTCTACAGACATTTTTCTTCCGTTCGAAATATATAATGGCATATATTTAATCATATTATTTATTCTATAATCCCTTATCATATATTTTTTTACAAAAAATATGTCAGTAATTTGAACGTATAATCGTTTGAACATACGTTCAAATAATATAAAAAACTAGCATTTATTTTAGCTTGAAAGTAAATTAATAATCATCTGTAGCTCGCATTTTTATAGTAGAGACGAATGATTCTGATACATGTTGCTTTTCTTTTCTTTTTCTTTTTTCTTTCAAAAATAACAAATAGTTATAATAATAATTATAGTAAATAACAAATAAAAATTATTTTGCGGTAACAACATGTATAGCAATGCAATAAAATATCTAAACAAACTAAAATAAGAAGTGCCTTGTAAGTAAATAAAGTTAAGCAAATTTTCTTGGTTTAAATTTGTAAGCTTTAATGATTTACTTTTTATCTATAAAAAAGCGCCAAGATTTAACAACTGGTCGCATTTCTGACATTTGATTTTATTTCGTTTTTATGATGTTAGATAGCAAAAGATGTTGGCAAGGTTTGTGAAATGTTTTTGTTGCATTTATCCGGTCATTGATACCTGTTAATGAGTTAAGATTGTGTGTGTTTATGACGTTTTAACGAGAATAATGTTTACAATATGTACATGCACTGTTTATATGATATCATGCAAGCTCCAGATGGAACAAAAGGATATGTGAATAACAGATGTCATATTTATGAAAAATTTACTAGATATATTATATTTAATCATATCTCACTTGTCAGATAAATTAGTGTTTTTTTTATATTTTATATTTAAGTTTGATTCATCTATTGTGATATATAAGATATAATTTTTTCTCAAAATGAAATGAAATAAGAAAATTGTGTCTTATATTGCTGCAAAATAAAACAAACATTTACTTTTCAATATTGTAAGTATAGATTCGCGTGCGCGCGCATGTGTGTGTGTACGTGCGTGCGTGCGCGTTTATGTGTGTGTACGTGCGCGCGCAAAAGCGTTTGTGTGCATTGCCTTTCATGCATGCGAGCGCGTATGTGTGTGCGTGCGTGTGTGTATGTATGTGTACGTGCAGGCATACGTACGAATGTATTTTTAAGAGTCAAAAATATTTCTCTGTTTGCAATCCTTTTATTTTATTCACCACCAGTCATAGGTTATCATTTAATTTTTATTTAACTATTTTCAATATATTTTATTTTTCAAATTCCATTTAATTTGCGTTTTTAATTTTAATATGTCATCTCAAGTGCAGATAGGAAACATATATTTATAGAAAAAACAAACAATACTCAAGTAAGTAATAACCTGCCAACAACAAGCTAAGACAGAGATAAATTTCTCATTTTGCATTAATTTTTTATACCTAGCATTTAATTGTTATCTGCATTTTTGTTGGCACATTGTACGTTGATAATTCAAATAATATTCTTTTAATATTTGATCGAGATATAACTAAGTGAACAATACGTGCAATGTGAAAATACGTAGCGCAGCCAAAAGTTAAAACCTTTAAGATTAAAATTGTGCTTCATGTAATTTCAAGTATTTCTTTATTTATTTAACATTCCTGGTATAAAACGATATGAAACAATATTTATGTGTCACGAAAGTAACACACTAAGTTAAATGTTTATCTTACTGCTTTTAAAGTCATTTAGTTCATATTAGGTGAATATAATGTAAATTGAAATACATTAAAGATAATCATATATTATTGGTATTATACCCCCAGTTAAAAAAATATTACAAGTGAGCCAGATTCATCTGTGTTGTAATAACTATATGCTTTACCGCTGATATTTGTTCTAAAAGAAAATTTGTTATGTTTAATATCTAAAAGTTACTCACTTATTGGAGGGAATTAAATTGCACATTTTACACCGGTCACCTAAGTGAGGCATTACAGGTATAAATCTCATAGCGATGTATGCACATGATAAAATAGCTAAGAACTGTCCTGTGTGAAAACAATACACACCTTTGATACACAAACATCTTAACCAGTTTGCTGTCTGGATGTAACTCGTAGATATCAAACGTCACTAGAATTCAACACATTGCAGTTCTTATTGAATTTTCATCATGTGTTCTTGTGTCGTTAAATAATAGAAAAACACTTTTGTGGAAAATTACGGTTTTTGAGTTAGTGTATTTGCTGAGCGTGTGCAAGAAAATAATTTCTTCTAAATGATTTCAATGCATGACTGGCTGTAAACAATATTCAATAAATATGCAGGTATATAAGTATCTTTGTACTTAAATACAACACTATTCACATCTAACAAGTTGCTGAAGAATCATAGCATGAAATTTTATATCTTCAAATTCTACACAATTTCTTTTATTATGATTTTAGAAAATTCGTCTCACTTTTATAGTGATACACGAAACTAATGCGCGCATCATCACATGAAATTAATGTTCAATAATTAAAAAAGCAGTATGTGGGTTAAGGTTTCCATATTTCATATTATATTTGAATTAACAAAATACTTTATCTCAGTTTCTGTAATAAATAATTCTCAAGTTAGTATGAGCATGCCAACTAAAAACTTAGACAGCGATCAGTTCACATTTTCAGTCCCAGCTTTAAATTGCAATATGCAATTTGTGTTGGCAGATTTAGCGAAGATGATGAGTTTCTCTTCTCATGCATAAAGTGATATGAATTCATAGATATCATTTTTGATAAGTGAACATAATGAGATATTATTGTGAGTGGTGATGCCACAGATAAAAAACCCGGAACATTCGACCTTTATGACTAAAATCGAGTTTTAACAAACGATTTAAATGGTTTATGATATAATGTGATTGATATATTTAAATTAACGTTGGGCACTGTGCTTCATGACGTTACTATTTAACATGAGAAGCGCAGCTGTTTCCTCATAGTTATTATGCACGTTTTAAATAAAGTTGGACTGCATAATTATCTGCTGAAATAGATATGAGGCATAACTATATTTCAGATAATAACACAAAATCGCGATAGAAAACGTATCAATATCACACCTTTCGTTTAAATTTGTTTTTTTAATTGTTTCTGTTTATTTATTCAGGACACACACAGTCTTTTACATTGACACCGTATGCCTCGTCTCAAGGAATGACACGGTAGTGTCAAGTTTTTCATAATCATCAACGTATAAACACATCCGCCGATGTTCTTAAATTCAAAATCTCATCATTTTCATGATTAAATGTTGGAATCCTTCTTGAGAGGGCGCTTACAATGAACATGATCAATCGAACCGAGCCTGTGCCATCTTTAATGTTGCTGCTTTTTTACGTTTTTTTTAAGGTTTCAAATATCGAAATTTTATTTAACGATTTCATTAAGCTTATCATTAAATGCCAGAAATTTTCTTTCTTTTTTTTCTTTGCTTTTTTGAATCTTTGAAAGAATTTCGTCTATCATCACCATGTGTCGATTTTCCAGGTCACATAAATAAATCATTTTTAAGCACACTATCTGTAATCGAATTCGAAGTAATAGCTTAGACATTTTATATGTATGAACAAAGCAATCCTTTGATACACATATATCGTAACTATTTTGTTGACTGGTTACAAAACTATTATAGCACATAGCGGATATCACAGACATTTGACATATCACAGTTCTGAAGTTTATTTCCATGATGCATTCTTGTTACAATAAAAAGTAGAAAAAATACCTGTTATGACATACATGACATGACAGACGACTGTTAACAACATTCTACACGAACGAGAATCCCTGTGCACTAAACATGTCAGCTTTATTATTGCAGTACTTAAGTATGTGAAAAATGAATCCACAAAATATCTTTCAAAACAACTGTCGCCAAAGAAGGATACAAGAACGTTGGAGTTGTTCAAAATAAAAGACAAATACTCGTTCATACAGTGCTTATGTACAAAATACCCAAGTTTATGATGCGTTCATCAAGGGTGTATAAAATGTATATACACAGTGTGAAGCTGTGCATTGTGTGAGAATAGGACATGATTTTCTCAAATTTGATATATGATAAATGAATCAATATATATAATTATGCTAAAAAGTCTCGTTTAAATGTAAAATATTTTGAGGACACAAAGAGAATATATGTTACGTTTTAAACATTACACACTATAGGTAAACAAATTATAAGTACATAGTGTCATTTAAAAAACTGGCAGATTTTGTAATTGAAGACTACATTAACTTGAACAGTAATAAAAAATGCAGCTCCCCAAACATAGTTTGTGCATCATTTTCTCCAGTCTCCAAATTACATATATTCAATGAAAAATTCCTAGATTTCAAGAAATTTCTTCAATCAGAGTACTTTAAATTCCATGTTCACGAAGTAACTCCGTTACTGGTATTTCAACTTATTTTGCAAATCCTGTTTCAACTAAAATTTGCTCTAAATAAAACTGTTCAATATTATCTGTACGTAGAAAAGTTACCAAATTTTAATAGTTCGCGAATTTCGTTCATTTCTTAACATATTCTGAAAGGAAAATGCAGTAAGGATCCATAAATACTGAAAATGTAAATACTTTGATGTATTATTAATATTTTTATTGAAAAATGTCGAGAATATTACGAGAACAGTACATTGAAATGTTTTTTAAGAATTAAATTGAGAAATAAAATCAGTCTGAGAGGTGTTTATCGGCTCTTGTACACACATATCGTCATTTATTTTGTTTCTAACATAACCACTAAAAGACAGATAAGTGAGATTACAATTCATTTTCGTAACCTACTTCCGCTTAAACATGAAAGTAATATATAATAATTATTGTATTTCTTTTAAAGTATTAACTAAGTCTACTTGTATTGTTCTATAAATTGGACAACATAACAGAGGATATTTTGTCGCTATATAAACAACTTTTCGACCTCCCGCGTTGCCTTCTTTTTAAATGACGCCATTCCGGAGCTTTTAATAAATATGGTTTAAATTTAGTGCTTATGATAATGTCGTTTTTTCTTTTCATGCATTGGATGAGATTCTTATGATTGAAAGATATGAAAATGAGATTCAAAACTCGCCGCATCAGAGACCCTGACATATTTATTAGGTATAATATAAAAAAGGAATCACTTTAGAAACGATTTATATCCACAAGAATACTTTTACAATATTGAATTATTTATGCAATTTATCGAAGTGGTTACATGTATAAAATAATAGCCGTATATTAGTACTCGTATACACATTTGGTCCGTAAACGGCATTCATTCATAGACTATGTCACGAATAATGTTAGAATAATACTTTACAGCTTTATGAAGTGCAACATTCAATTCTCAAGCTTTTATTTTTTCTGGTGCTAGATGTTTGCATCTTTATTATATTGTGGTGACATGTCTGATTAGAGTTAAGTTTATCCTGTGTTCGATTTTTTAAAACGCATTTCAATTCATACTTTATATTTAATTTTAACATGTAATGCGTAGATTTACATTGAAAGTAATGGCAATATTAACAATGACCTTAAAGATATTGCAATATCAACAATAATCTTAAACTTAAATGAGTATTCCCATACGTCATCTCTTATCTAAAGTAAAAACAAACATGTTTTAACTTCCTTTCTCAGGACGGTTTTAGAAAGATCAAAGTTCTTCGGTCTCAGAAGACATTCATATCTGTTGTGAAAATACTTGTTAATAGAAGTGTAAAAATCAATGCATCTGAAGCATGTTTTTTTAAATCTCGAATAGTTGAAGTGTTTCCTTTGATTATAACGGAATAAAATACACAAATCATCTAATAGTCTCGTTGGCATCTCTATGAAATAAAAATGCTATTATTTATAATTTCTATTCTTTTTTTCTTTTCTTTTTATCTGTATTTACAAAATAGCTTAATCTCCTTTTCTGAAAAAAACATTGAGGTTATCTATATAAGGTGTATATTAACCGTTAACACAAACGTTACTTATGTAAGCTTTTGGTTTGCTGTAGACATGTTTATGCTTATTAGATTATTACATGTATATGTTTTCCTGATTGTAGTTACAACAACAATAAAATTCTTAAACAACTGCACTTTATTTAAAAACAAATTGAGTTTTTTTTCTGTAGAAAATTTATTGAAATACATGTAGATAATTTGATTAATAATTAATATAGTAAAATTATAGATCAGTTCGATTAAATTTAACACTTTAAAGTTCATTATAGGTTTCACTTTTAGATTTACAAAAGATCTTGGCGTCTTAGTTCTATTCTTGACATTGCTGTTTTTAAATACATAAAATGAGAACTATTTTAAGCCAGTTCTTTGGGCCACCGTTTCTTGCGTTAAATTAACGTCTGAACTGACTTCAATACAGCGTTTTCTTTTCATGTAATGATTTATTGTTTGGTAATGGGTTTGTGTGTTAAATCCTGGTGAGCTGCTGTACAAATATCGAAACAAAAATATTACTACTGGTAAAAAAGTTCTTAGTCATAAAGAGAACCTATGCTCATCTTTGCATAAAATATTTTATAGCCAAAATTTATTGAAATCTATAAAATTCAAACTGGATATGTCTAATTTGAGTAATGGAATGTAGAAACAATGTATGGGAAACTGCATTCCCTATTGCATGTCAAATAAAATTGGTTCTCTCTTCGTTATTTTACTGGCACTATATATTCGTACAAAAGTATATCTTGTAGTGTAGTGTGTGTAGTGTAGTGTAGTGTAGTGTAGTGTAGTGAAGTTAAGTGAAGTGCAGTGCAGGATAGGAAAGGAAAGGGCAGGACATTGTAGTGCAGTGAAGTAATTGCATTGTATTGTTTTGTCTTCTATTGTATATCATTGAATTGTATAATTTTACTATTGATATAATTATTGTATTTTAGTTTATTATATTGTATTGCATGTGTTGTACTGTACTCTATTATCATACTATCAACCCATTTGCGCCAGAAATACATGAAAGCATGCTCTGCTGTGATTTTTTTTTTCAGAAAAAAATGATTTGTCGGCTACAGTCGAATTATTGCCTCATTAATGAGTCTCTTAGGAGGCGTATGATATATGACTTGTACGAATACGTGTATACTCGTATGTTCAACATTACAACGATATAGTTCTTCTGTCCAATTCAAGCAAGATACCATAGTACAGAACATTATTGTTCATCCTATTATTTATTTATACATAAGTACATATTTTATAATATAGTGTCATTGTAATATGCATTTAGTGTTGTTAAAATTTGAAAAACAATACAATGTATGTTTACGCATATTCTAAACTATAACTTTCTAGACTTCTGTGTGCCCTACGTGTGTGTGTTGGGGGGCTGCATCCTGTGAACGTTGCCTTTACCTTGTTGATCTTTATTCTGGTTTGTTTTTTTAAATGATATTTTAGAATAAATTTTCTACTACAAATGTACAATTAATGTTTAATTAACTAGGAGTCTTACTTCACGATTGTGCCTTCTAACTAATCTATTTGAGAATGTTAAGGTATGACAGTATATTAACACTATGATGATATATTTTATTTTAAAAATGAGACGCGGTGCTATTGCTTTTTAAATAAGATTGCAGGTATTGAGTTTCCTTAAAACAAAATCATAAACAAAAGCAAAAGTACGTCTGTCAAAGGAAACATTTATTTCATAAAATGTCAGATCAAAATAAACAATTTGAAAGGCTTAGAAATATTGTAACATTCATTGCACATACTTCTCAGTTAAAAAAGACAATGTCGAATATGTTAAAATTTTATACAGCGAAACATCTCATTACAATTTTGTTTCTTTTAAATTAAATCCTTTTTTTCTACAATTTGAACGTTTCAGATAAGCTTAAACTCCATAGAAATATAAAGTTGTATGGCTGTTAACAAATGATTTCTAATGTGTGCTCATGACATACATTGAATTGTGTATTTTGGCGCAAACAAAATATAAATTGAATGAACTAAAACTGATTCAGAGTGCAGAATATGTAATTTCTATCACAGACATTGCTCCTGTTATTTTATGGTCGATTAAATTGTTCGTGCCAGTCTGATTTTTTAATGATGTATAACTCATTTTTAATTTCAATTAACGTGTTTCAAGACTGTTTTTATTGATGTCAGTCAAATTGGCATTTCGTGTTTTAAACCATGCTTAAGAACTAATGTGTAAATATAAAGTATATATTTGTATAATTGGTATTTGACAAAATTATAATATGCAATATGAGGAGAAATGATGTATATTTGCACAATAATCAACAGTTAAAATATTGTTGTTTTCATAATCATATCGATGGAATAAATGATATAAATACAATGTGTAATGTCAGAATCAAAACATTTGACAACAAAAATATACAGGTCTATAGTAAGTATCTAATTAATTGTGCAGCTTTGCACGTGTACGTAATATAATAATGTCTTGGTATCAAATCAGTCAAACCATATACGTAAACGACGCAGCTCTGATACTTGGTTTTTTGTTGTTGGTGTTGTTGTCGTTGAGTTGTTTTAACAGTATTTTTGTTATTTGTATGATATAAAACAATGAGTTCCTGCTAGAATAAAAAAAATTTAACACGGCTGATTTCGTTATACCATTGTTTCCTCGTAAAGGGGTTAGAATTTTAGCGTTAATGATGTTTTAATGAGAGTAATGTAAACACATATAAAAATTCTGTTTACGTGATCAAAGCAACAGGTTTGTTTGAAATGGACAACTTGTCATATATAGATTTGTGTCTGTCGTGAATATATTTTTTTTTCCAATTTCGGACAGTTTTTTCTATTTCAGTTAATTTAAAACATATCAATTACGTTACAATTGACAACCTGTTCGCATTCTTTTTTTCCTTTTGTTATGCTGATACAACATTCCTTTTGTCACCTCTGGAGACATACTCGGCGTGACATATTGAACTTATGCATAATTATAAATAGGGACTTATTTTTAAAACGAAAGGTAAAAGAAAGGACAAACGTACGCGTTCGTAAAAACAACTTGGTCGCGTGACCACTTCATATGCCTTCAACTTTATACACGCCTATATATCAGTTAACAAAAATTAAATAAATAGTAAACATCAGATAAACTGCTTTAATTTTGGAAATTCGTCGACACAGATTATTTTACGATTTAAACAATAGAAAAAGTACGAGTAAATTTTCACAGCATCATATATAAACATTTAATGGTATGCATATTCTCTTGTAAATATATGGAGGCAAAACTTGTAGATGCAGTTAACTAGCTTTAAAGCATAACGCATGATGATTCTAAATTTGCTGTTTTCAGGTTCTTCCTGTTGTTGCAAATTGAATTAGCAAGTATTAGAGCTTGCAAGTCAGGAACTTGACCGTCGTGTAATATGACTTTACAGAATGAAAGGAATATAATGTTGCTTGTACACTTCAAATGCATGGATATTAATCATTTTCACAGATAAACAGCGAAAACTATTTAATAGAGAAAAGAAAATTTTATTTGACGATTGCGAAGCATATAAGAAAAGAAACAGACATAATTGTAATCATCTTTATGATTTTGTATGTAGTAAAATATGTATAATTCTATTGTGATTAAAGAAAATGTTTAAATGTAGGATGTTTTTGTCGAACTCATTGTGGTCTGACAATTCAATAAGACAGTTTGAAAATGTGTATCTCAAATACTTCAACTAAACCATTGTTACAATGCGTGAAATGCTTAAAGTAGCAAAATGGTGGTAGGAGATTAATTCATTACAATTTGATTACCGTACCCCAGATAATGATATGTTTATGATTATGATAGCGAAAGGGCTAATTACCAAACTTAAATGACAATTGCAGAGTATAAAGGCTGTCGTAACAATTATTCAAGTTTTATTCAGAGACTCATGCGCCAAAAATATGTTTATGATAAAAGTAAAATCAACTACAATTATCATCACTTATTCACTTCTGTAATTGCAACTTAATTATGTTCATGTGCTCTAATATTAAGACTTTGACAACCTATCCATAATATATTACTTAAGTTCCGCCAAGCAAGGCAGTGCATTTAACATTTTCTCTCCTTTTATGAGAGTTTTATCTGCTCAGATTCTTACCTTACGTTTCGATCGAAGTTGATGCATGTCACGAACAATGTCCCGATTTCCAGGAGATATCCGTTTCCATAGTAATGTTCCAACAATTGAATAAGTTATTGACAAGATAAGCAATGGAATTAAATAGGTAATCACGAAAATGAATATTGTATACATTTTCCTATCATTAATATTTTCCCACTGTTCTTGGCAAGAAATAATGCCATCACCATGATCATCGAATTGCGCGACTTTAAACTGTACAGACGAGAGAGCAGTGCTGCATGTCCAAACAATCACTATCACATATTTTGCTCTTTGTTTAGTTAAACGTGAAAGTAATGGATACATTACAGCCATAAACCTGTCTATACCTATTGCCATATTTGTAAACACGCTACCTGAGACGGATAACAGTTGAACAAATAACACAATGGGACACATTGGTTCTGAAAATATCCATGTACCCATCATCGTATAAATAAAAGTAAAAGGCATGCAAAACAATGCCATTATTAAATCGCAAACAGCAAGGTTTATCAAAAATGGACGGAGGTCTGTTCTTGAACGTCGTCCTCGAGCAAACACAATAATAACAAAACCATTTCCTATAATTGAGAACAGTGTAGTTAACGTGAAAAGAATAATCAATCCAATTTCAGAATCATCCGATAGTGGTCCGTTGTTTCCATCTTGAGAATCTGTTTCTAAAAGGACACCAACAGTAGCATTTAAACCAAAGGTCGTTATATTCAAGGACTCAAAACCTTTTACTGATATGTTCTTAGCTTCAGAACAATTACTCTCCCCTTTTGAACACATTATTTATATATTTCCGCATCTAGGCTTTTGCATTTTAGGGATTATTTTAAAAATATTAAAGACTGAAATCCATAATCATATCATTCCAAAATAAAAGTAGTTGTACTGTGTGTATTGAAGGTTTTAAAATATCATTTTTATAACAGTTTTGATTTGTATAGTAAATATCTAAAGCTGATTAAGCTTAACAATTTGATTTAATTCTTTAATCATTTTAACACATATTATTCATTTTACATTTTAATGAAAGAAATTTTTAAACATGATTTTATCCTTTAAGTCTTTAATTGTTTTTCCTTTCACATGACGTTCATACTTGCTATCAATAAATCCATTTAAATCCATATAACATACAATATGAAAATAATTTCAATAGCATTTACACTAGCTATCAAACGGCCCGATGAAATTGCACACTTTTAAACACGGTATAATTTTGTATTGGAGATAAACTCCGTAAGAGAACTATTTTATTACTTGTAACGAGCGCTTTCTTTCCAATGTTTCTCTAGTAATTAAACCTCACCTTCATCGCTCAGTTTACCTTTGGCACTAGTGAGGAGAGCAACGAATCTTTATAAATGTTCTTTCTTCCTTCATTGAAATTGGAAAGTAATTTACTTGAAATGTATACAGTTTTTCATATAATTCATCCATACTTTGTAAGATGTTGCTATATTGTTTAAAGGTTTTTCGACGTCTGTGGATTTTACATCTTTGAACTATATTATGTTTAGAAATAATAGATCATTTTAATACGAAAAATATTATTTCCATTATTATGCTGGATATTCTAAAATATATTAAAGATAAACACATAAATATACATTTTGAAATTTTATCAGCAATAGTAAACCAAATCTACACCTATCTTTTTTACAAATTAGAAGAAGATATTCTTACTTTTAACATTTTGTTTTGTCATGTTTTAGTAAACCACATTATTAACATCTGTTCGCCTGCTGTTAAATCTATGTAACCTTAAAAGGCTATTAAATAACGTAAGCTTTGGCGAAATGTTTGTAAATATTTTATATCATTTATGCTGTAACATCTTTTTATAACGGTTAATTTGGTGTATACTTTGCAAACTACTACATTTTTAGCATGTGTACATTGTCTTAACAGCTATTAGTTTAATAACTCAATCTTTTCATATTTGAAACTTGGGAGAGTTTGAATGTTTATTGGTGTAACAAAATAAAAAAAAATTGCCTATTTTTTAACACAATAAATGTACTGATAGACACTATTTTTATTGGTTAGGATTATATAAATCTGGTAAAAACTTTTTTTACTTCTTGTGTATAATACAAAAAACAAAATAACAAAGCATTCATCTTATACATCATTGTCGTCTTCATTCCATTTTATTTAGTTTTGCCCATTGTTTCACACGCTTTTTATTACTTGGGGACCATACGCCGCTTTTCATGGAATGGCAGTACTGTGTCACATTGAAGGTTCCATGATTACCGCCGTATGAACACATCTGCATATGTTTCCTAATTCACAATTTTGCCATTTCGTGTGTAAATGTTGAATTTGGCTTAAATCGGTGCTAGGGGGCGTGGACGGTAGTTCGCACTTTGCAGTACCGTCCATGAACAGACTTAATCAAACCGAGCCTGCAATTTTTTAAATTTTGGTGTTTGGACTTTCTTCATGGGTTCTTATTTTCTTTATTTCATTACAAACACTTTACATTAATTGATGTATATTTCAAGACATATTCATTTAATGCCGCCTTTCCTTGATGATCTTGTTTACCATATTTTAGATAAGTGTAAACAATTGAAGTGTTTTGTTTAGATATAAAGACTACACCGAATATAAATGTTTTGTTTTTTTCAATAAGGAAACACAACAAAAGCTTTTCGTTATCCTAAAGTGCCATGTTCAACTTTATTGTATGCACATTAGATATCGTTTACACGATTCCTAAATGAAACCAAAAGAAAATATTTTAAGTTTAATTTAAAGACTCACAAAATCTAGATCACATTACAACAAAATTGGTTTTAGTTTTACCGTATAACCACAGAATATTAGAATCTTTGTTTATCTGTTTCAATACTTTAAACAAAACATATAATATTTACTTATCATATACATGTATGTGTACATGTTACATGTCTTACATGTACCTAATACATCATCTCCAACTGACACCTAATTGTAAAACAAGAACTATTTTTAAGTAGTTTTTAATTGAAAACGTTTTGCAACATTAATTTATTTGTCCACAACAAGCAACATCGTGAATTGATTAACATTTAAGCTGATATGTTTGTCCAAAGAAAATGATGATACATATGAAGATTGATACAAAAAATGCTTTACCATACTTTGATGTGTGGCAACTATGACCTATACGTTTTCAGAGCTTTTGGTCATATAACGACTGTTTGTTTATACTAATTTATTTTGGTTCGATTGTGTTGGAAGCTATAAGCGTATTGAAACACTCTCAAGTCTGTTCATGGTATCAACCAGTACTAAGTAATAGGTATTAGTTTCTTGCTCACGAACACAACGAATTGACTCTGACGGGGTTTGAACCCACTAGGCCAGCTATCCTTGATTACTTGTCCGACGCGTTAACCAGTCGGTCACGTCGATACTCCGACTTTTCAAATGCTGGGATCTAATTATTTTAATATGGCTTATGCTTTATGTAAATTTACTGAAAACACATTATCAGCGAGTCAGAAAACGAATTATTTTTAAGGCTTACTTCAGGCACAAACTCATTTAATTTTATTTTGCATTTGAAGAAATGGTATGATTAAATCAATGCCCAGTTCTTCAAATTAAAAGATTAAAGTGCTGTGTGGCAGCTGTAAAAAGTTGCCCCGTACTTCACTTCAGTGTTGTTATATTTTCTGGTCCTTCGGGATCATTGATGCCAGCACGATTAAGTGTTGAGAATTGAGTACCGCTCAAGCCGGTGCTACGGGGCGTGAGGGATGTTACACGTATTAATTATCCCTCATGTACAGACTCAATCAAACCGATTCTGCAATTCTCTTGTAATTTTGTTGTGATTAATGCTTCCGAGGGATCACTTTGTTACCAGAATTTTTTGTGCTTTATGTAAATTTACTTAAAACACATTATCAGCGAGTCAGAAAACGAATTATTTTTAAGGCTACTTCAGGCACAAACTCATTTAATTTTATTTTGCATTTGAAGAAATGGTATGATTAAATCAATGCCCAGTTCTTCAAATTTTTAAGATTAGATTTTACTTGTATGAAATGTTTTATAAACATAAGGACTACATAGGCCTTAGGCATAACCCGCCCTAAAGTTAACATGTTGAAGACTTCCAACACATGTCAGTCGGAAACTCCATACACTTTTAAGGGAAACTGATAATGGTTAAAATGTTTTAATATCGGTGTTGCTATTATTTTTATATTAATTAATAGCGTTTCGTGGTACGAGTATTTCATAGCATAGAGCTGTTCATGTTTATGTAGTGCAAATATGGTGCATTCTAGATTCCAGCTGATCTCATTAAGAATTAACTAGTTTTGTTAACTTAAAGTAAAAATGTCAGGATTATTCTTGTTGTTTGTCGTTGTTTATTTTTCGTAACCATTGCCGAAGGTGCCCTTCATTTGAATATGAACGTGAGAGACAAGTGTCATGTTTCTAAAATGTAAATGATGTTCTCGGGGTCGTTTCATGATTATTTTACAAAGCAGGATATAAAGCGGGTTAAACTTAAATTGCGATGCATGATACAAAACTTTAAATAACATGATAATTATATTTTTCTCCGCCGAAAGAAAGTATCTATTGTTTTCCACGGCATTGGTAATTTTATATTTTCAAATGTTAGGCAAGTTAAAATTATTGACGTGTCATTCAGACTGTTTTCTTTTTTTTTATCACTGGCAGAACTATTTCAATCACAGGAAATTCATGTACAACCAATATACCATATCACTTTATTAGGCCGTTTCCTCCTCATTTTTATTTTTTCTAAGAAAATATAATTTAAACATGTAATATTTACTGTATTATATATGTGTACATGTTATATATCTTATCTAATACATAATCTCCAACTGACACGTAATTGTGAAACAAAAACTATTTTAATTAGTTTTTATGTTTTTAAGCAACATCGTGATTTGATTAACAATTTAGTTGATACGTTTGTAATAAGAAAATACTGATACATATAAAGATTGATTCAAAAAATGATAATTAAACACTCCTTGTGGAAACAAATTGTTTTTAAGGAGTTTTATATCATATTACGACTGTTCATATGCTTGGAACGAATTATCTTGTGACTTGTGCTAAATGTGAATTTTGCTTAAAACACAGTATCAACCATAGTCAGGAAACAAATAGTTTTGTTTTTGTAAGGAAGTACTTTAGACACAAACCCATTAAATTTTATTTTGCATTATCAACCATTATTAAAGATATGATTGCAATAAAGCCATTAAAAATTCAATTTTAATTGTATAAATGTCTATAAACAACATTTTAATTTTCTCGACAGCTGCTAACATTGCAATCACCACTGCAACCGACATTTGCATCATTCTTAAGTAAAGTAAAAGCTGAACATGTTAAGTTCAATTTCTGCATAGTTTAGTAATTAATGTTAGAGAAAAGATTTTCCTTATTTTGCTTAGCAAAACTCAATCCAAAATGATGAAAGAGAAATATCAAGTAATTTTACTCTTTCATTTATAAGCTTTTTCCGCTTTGCTTGGCAAATATTTGCCACATTATGCTTATATTTCATTGATAATGTGCTGATAATTTCAAGATTTTGATTAAAAGCGATATTTCATTATAGTCTTCCAAACCTAAATTGAAATAAACTTTTGCCAAGAAAATGAGGATGAATAAACCATTTTTAAACTAAAGAATGTCTCGAGATTTTTCAGAATGTTTCTCTCTTTTGATTTCTCTACGGCAAATCTGTGTTGTTTGTTTTTCGAAGCCATTGCCGGAGATACTCTCTATTTGAAGATGAATGGGAGAAGCACGTTACATGTTTCTAAAATGTAAATGAGGGGCTCGGGTCGTTTCATGATGTATTTACAAAGCAGGATCTAAAATAGGTTACATTTTAGTTGCGATACATGATGCAACACTTCAAATAACACGAATAATATAAGGAATAAGATCAAGAAGAACTTGCATTTACTTTTAAGCGGAACAGAATCCCAATTTCATACAAATTAGGTCCGCGAAAAAAAGTATCTATTGTTTTTCTACGGTACTGGTAATTGATCATTTTTAAACTTTAGAAAAATTATAATAATAGAGGACGTTACACATAGAGTGTTTCTTGTTTGGCTCGATCTCGACTGCATAATAATATAATAGGTGATACTTCGATACTGAGAGCTCTTCAATTCAAACTTATTCTGTCGATTCATTATACCGGGATCTAACGATTAGATATGGTATACAATTGATCTCCGGGTGACCCGTTAAAGGTCCGTGTCTACATAACCTCTCTGGACGTTTTTTTATAGCACGCCTACTAAACGGTGGCTCTTTCACATTTTGGTGATCTGTTTAAATGAGAGCCATCGACACTTCCGTTTCAGAGCCCTCGATGAAAACAAGGCTGAAAAAGATAAGAAATTTTAGTAAATTAAAACGATCATGTTTGTTTTCAAAAATCGAAGAATATCATGCCACGTAGAACTTTTTTCTCATCATGCTGGGTGCAGTTTCGACAAGAAATACCCTGAAATGACGTTGCTAGAACTTTTACCAAATATCACCTCGTGGGTTTTCTTTTACGAGGAGACACATTTTGAGTGATTTCCCTACCGTAAAGTAGATGCTGGCCCACTTAATCGTGCATATATCATTGTCCCAATCTTCTCTTTGGATCACATATGGAAAAAATGCCTCTGGACTACCGAACTGTTTGATACAATACTTCCATGTGTGGTTCTTCTTTATACTTTTTCCGCATCTTTGGAGGTGTCGTTTTGAGTTGCGTTCATAATCAAAAATTTTCTCACACTTCCCACAATTCAGCTTATTGACATTGTGTTTTTGCATCGTATGTGGTCCGTCCTGCCTTTCTTTGCGTAGATGGCTCTCATTTAAACAGATCACCAAAATGTGAAAGAGCCACCGTTTAGTAGGCGTGTATAGAGTAAGGCGATAACTTAAATCTGTATATACGAATTTCGAGTGCATGGGCGAGATCAAAATTATTTAGATATAAGTTTTCATTTACACTTGTCCACGCGGTGTTCAATGTTCCCTTATGAGCAAAGGACCTTTGAAAGAGAGATACTGTGGATACAGACAATGCTGAAATCTGTTCAAATTTAGAGGGAAATACTATAGTACAATCATTATGTTATGAGATTAATTGTAACATTATCAACGAATGCATGCGTGCTGTTAAAACATAAACAAACACGATGTTCCGGATGTTTAATACTGTTTATCGCTGGCAGAACTATTTTAATCACAGGAACTTCATGTAAAACCAATATTCCTTATCACTTTATTAAGCTTTGTGGTTCTTTTTTCCAAGAAATAATAATAACGAGGAACAAATTTTGTCATTAATTGCTTTGTCGAAAAAATAATGTATTTCTTTAGATTCATGCCATAAATATCGTTTCATTTTGTAATACATTATACATACAGAATTTGAAAATGTTATTGAATAAAATAATTTGTTACAGATTCTGTAGAACTTTTTAACAGACCACTTTTCGTACAACCAAAACAGTTTATAAAATGTTTTTGTTTAATTTATTCTGTTTTCAAACGCAGACGACACCCAGTGCTCATTGGTATACTTAAGGAAATCATTTTATTTGTAAATAAGGAGCGTTATCCAAGTGTTTTATAGATACTTTTACCTAGTTAATTAGTGATCTGTGTCATATCCTTACAAATGTATGTACTTATTTCTATCACATATACATGTAAAAATAAACGATAATTAGTTGTTTTTAGTTTTAACAAACTAAACATCCTTTCCTGCTAAGTTTATTAGATTTTTAATTCTACTACTATTGACTGACTATCAGATAGGTTTATAGTCATTTTCAAAAGAAGTCATGTGTCAAAACCTTGATAATCTTTTTTTCAACAGTTTTAATTTTCAATATTCAATTATATTTTTGGAACACCATGTCAAAGAAACAGTTGTGACTTCTAACAAGTTGTTTGTTCTAAATATGTTCAAACAAAACTAGAATTACATTTTGTTGTTGTTTGTGTTTACTTTTCAATATAACAGTATCCGACATTAGTATATAAATAACACATGGGTTTGTGGGTAACAGTAAAATATCATCGGAGGAAAATACTGTTTCCCGAGGTGTAGCCGAGGTTAACAGTATTTTCACTACGGGTGATATTTTTACTGTTACTCACAAACCCATGTGTTATCTATTTTATTACCCCGAGCAAAAATACTGTGATGATCTGAAATTGTCAACTAAATCTAACTGTAACAAAAATAAACCAAGAGTAACAAACACTACACTTTCCTTACCTTTTAAGGCTTAAGTGTACTTAAGGCCTACTTGAGAAGTTTTCTTTTTCTTTTATTCTTTAAGCAAAATACTAACCCATTTATACGGTTTTGATCTGTATAATCTGATCCTTCTGTATCTAGAATATTCTTCGCATGGTTTTTGACAAAATAACAATGATGTCCTATATCTGTAACGTTTCACTGTTTAAAATTGTTAAATAATCCTTTCTTGCATGCTTAATCGTCTGCATGTTCCAGTTTGACATAGAATTATTCGCATTGCAATTACTTCCGTTGAAAACGGATGTTTACTTTTGACAATTCAACAAAAAGATATTTTATAGAGAAAAGCACTCCAGGGTGCAAACAACTAAATTTTATGGGTCTCATAGTTTCTCTGGTCATGTCCTATCGTGGTGAACGTCGAAAATAAAAATGCATCGAAAGAAAAAAAATGGCCGCCATTTTGTTTCGTTTTATTTAGAAAATAGATCACGTGACCAGATTTCATACTGTGAAATAAAAAGTACTGTTACCGACGTAACAGTACAAAATTCTTAGTCACGTGGTACACTTGCATTAACAGTAAGAATAACTCCCAGAGCCCTATGGGAAATTAACATTACGAAAAAAGTGAGGAGTAATAATATTAAATGTCGGAAACATGCAATAAATAACATGTTTAAACAGGCTACCATTTTAAAGATTTAAAAGCAGGGTTGTCAAAACACCTGCATGCGATTAAGGATGAGGGATGTTATTTAATTTCTTTGCTAATTGCTATAATTAAACAACTGTGATTTGCTGCATTCTACAGGAATGTTTTATTCGTGTTTCTTTTTCATTACAAAATGCAGTACATGTATACTCGTACATTTCAGTGCTTTTCAAATAAACAGTTTCGAGTTGAACCTATAGTTTTAACATTTTCAAATGTAGAAACAAAACCGATTTTTTAATTTATGCAATAACCAGTAAAATAAATAATGATTTCATAATAATTATATGAAACAAGATACTGTTTATGAACAGATTACCGAAATAAACTATTTTCTTGCTTTTTCCCCTTCAAACAATCTTTCGCGAAGCGATATAGATTTTTTTTTATAAAATTTGTTATTTACGTTCTAAACTCATTTCAGTGCTATAAGAATTATATAACTACTACTATAAAATATCTAAATACCTAGATACCTTTGACATGACCTGTATTACACTTATTATACATAGACATTTTTAGCATTGCCAGAAATTGTGTCTAGTATGTTTCATTGCCAATTGCGTTGATCTGTTTTTCAGAAGTATAAAAACATAATTATTGCGGGGTTAGAGTCAAAGGTATGTAAACTTTACGTATGCATATATGTTGTCGCATAAAACGTATTTGATATTAAAAATAAACCGGCGATTACACTTGATCGTTGAACTTATAAAAACGGTGTCTACGGAGGGCAACATTCATTGGTTATATACATAACCATTTATAAAGATCATACATATATATATATTTATTTATCTAAAATGTGATAAACAAGATCAATAATGATAGGCGGCGTTCAATGAAGTCTCATGATTTATTTACCAGGGATACATTCCTGCGTCAATCAAAATTATACAGATTCGTATTCTCAAATTTTAAGAAAATTAAGGATAATTGTCAATGATCTTTTCTTTTAATATTTGCGGTCTATATTTGTTTGTGGGTTTTCCATCTGCCAGTTTGGAACATTCAATTAAACGCTGTTTCTCTGTTTTATTACATAATATAATGCGTTAAGTAGTTCATTTTATTGCTGCAATTATCTTTTTACTGTTTTATGTAGATAAATTGAGTATGTGCGTGTGTTAATGCTGTAATAAAATGCTCAGATCTGTTTAATTATAATGTTCATGAGAGACGATTGAAAGGGCACAACCTTTAATAATCCAGGGACTGACATGTGCATATTTAACTTGCAACATTAAATTCAATTAAACAAGGTAACAGAGACAAAAAATATACAAAAGCTAGGAATTTAGGGCTTCATGTGTTATTTTATCCAATAAAATTGTTTCATTTTCCAAATTCTTTGGTACATTTTTTAAACCCACACAATTTAGTGCATCATATGTTTAATTTCAACCACTAGTAGGTAAGTATTTGTTAAGACAGCATTAAATTCATTAACTCTTCTTAAAATATAAAAGAAATCCACCGAAACAATTGCGCAGCACCAAACACATTTATTTTAAATGCTGACTAAAAAAAAACACTGACATATACATAGTTGCAATGGGGTACCAGTTTCAAAATTTAAAATATAAAAAAATACATCGAAAAAAAAATCTAAATAAAAAAGTGAATGAAAAATGCATAATCATTGTGAATGAGATATTATCTCGTGAGAGCGAGGTAAATAATATAATATACGTATCATCTCTGTGACAACCTACATTATCACAAAGGCGACGTGTACACTATTAAGTGTGAGAATTGAGTACCGCTCAAGCAGGTGATAGGGGGCGTGAGGGATTTTGCACTGTTTCATTACTCCTCATGTACAGACTCAATCAAACCGAGTCTGCAATTTTTCATGTAATTTTGTTAGGATTTATGCTTCTCCAAGGGATCACACTTTTCCGTGAGGAAGTAATTTAGCTAGAGGTCACTGAAGAACAGTTGTTCTACTCAAATGCCTGCTTGTACTTTAAATAAAGCATGGAGGGGCATTGTAAGTCTTACTCCGAAATTTAAGATGAAGTTGATTCCATTACTTAAAGTGTTTCAGGATTGAATACCGATTAAACCAGTGAAAGTGATTGTTGGAGATATTTCAAGTTCCAATATCTTTTATGAGCTGACTTCAAAATCACTGAAACTAAATCTGCGATTACAAACTATTTGCTTGTATTTCTAATGCCCTTAAGGGATATCCTATGTCTAGAGTTATTTAAACCTAACCATACACAAGTGTATAAATTCCATTCACGTTTCCTAACGAAAGAAAAATTCAATTACAAGCTCGTGCACTTACTGTTTACATCTAAAGCTTGCTTTAGCAATAAAATAGTTCTGATATAACGGTTGTTGACAAGACTGGTGTTATCTTTAGAGGAAAGAGGAAATAAAGGCTTGTTTACAGGTGCAGCTATCAGACATCAACCATATCAATATCCGTTTGCTGACAGTTGTACATTTTGATTTGTTTAAGTACTTCCTATTGTTATAATGAGTAAAAGAAGTGCTGCACATGAATAATGCTATTTTATAAATTGAAATACCGATACTTCATTTCTTGTATTTACAAAACCCAATGTTTTTATTTGTTGTCAACTATAAAATTTTGTTGTCAAAACAAATTTTGATGAAATACTTTTTATTATCTGTCTTTCATACAAGTCAACTATCATTATGTCAATTGTATAACTACACAATATGTTTTTTTTTTTCTTCTCTTTTTAGTACAACTGAACACACAATATGCATGTATATTACTTTAAATGCTATTTATCTGTATGTATCATATAATATATCCTTTTAAATATTTTATTAATGTTAACCGTATTGCAGAATACTTGAAAATTTCAATATACTGTAACATTATCATACGATAGATATATGCAATCTAGAAGGCAGAATGAATTTCTATTATTTATGAAAACAACTGAAACAAAAACTCTAGGTTGGTGGATTAAAAGTGCTTTTAAAAATTATCATAATATCACTTAAATCAATACATGTTGATCTTAGTCAAGACAGTGTTCAAAAAAGGTAACATAATGATAAATTTCTATATTTTTAAAGATATTCTATGCTCATCCTGAAGTAAAAAACTTTAATCGAAATCGTTGTACTTCTTACTGAATATGTCTAATTTGAATGAAACTACGAATAAGCTACCTATGGGAAGCTGCGTTCCCTATTACAGGTCAAATAAAGTTGTTCGTTTCTTTAAAAAAAAACAAAAGCCAGTTTATTTTAATGACACTCTTTATTCATATTGTAACCACCTATAGTGCGTAGAATTTAAAACATATCTTTTTATGTGAATTCAAAACATGCTTATTTCATATTTGTAAAGAGACTGTAAAGTAATTACCAATATTTTCTTATATAAAATTTGGGCATAGTATATATTTTAGAGAATTCTTATCATTTACAGTGTGTTTTAAAGAGAAAGTCTTTTCAATATTACAAAATGCGGATTTTTTATGTGTTTCGTGCCTTTATTTATGTGCAATATTTTGTCACCTGAGAAATATTCAATAAGCAAATTCGAATAAAGATTTATCGCATATATGTTAAATACATACTTGCTATTATAAGTAAATCCTTTGGTTTATATAATTTTTTGTCTGATTGTGAAGGAAGCTATAAACTAATAGACACACTTTCGAATCTGTTCCTGGAGCCAACCACTACTGAGCAATGAGTGCAAAGTTCCTTGCTGAAGGAAACAACGACTTGCCCCTGGCGGGGTTTGAACCCATACGGCTATCGATCATTAGAATGCCTGTTTATTAGGTAAGATATAAATCGGATATTGCTTCATTTAATACTATACACATGTCAATGTGTATTATAAAATGATACACATTTACAATATCGTCAAACTAATAGGAAGGTATATCATTTATTTGTGTAGATCTTGTTCAGGCTTCGTAGAACATGGAATGTAATAAAACCTCATGGAAACTATGACTTGTATGTGCCAACATACTAACGATGTATGTTTACTTTGTTATGAGAGTTTACGGCCTAAGTTTAGTACCTAATGGAATTTAGAAACTATGTAGAATAGGACGGAACCTTTGATCAGATTCATTAAATTAAACATTTCATGTTTGACTCTCTCCGTCCATACATAATACTGATTTCGAGTTACTTTTTATAACTTAATAATATGAATACAATTTAAATTTTCAACTTAACATATTTTCCAACGTTGTACTTAATATTTAATATGTATTTTTTAATATGCATTTCTTTCACATAAAAATAGGTTAATATAAAAAGGATCATTTAAATGTTATATACGACTATTTTGCTGTAATAAGTATTTTTGTGTAAATTAGTAGCGTCTATCTTTTAGAAATGATTTTAATAGTACATAGCAAAGCAAATGTAATTATACAACAAAAATAGTTTATTATATAAACATAAGAAATGTTGTTAACATCAATTACGGTTATCCATGCTGTAGAAGAATACATATTAACTATTCATGAATTGTGGTCGCTTCTTATAGTATTAATTCAGTGCTTACTTATCAAGACACTGGGCTAACTAAATGTAGATAATAGATCTACTACAATCCGTCTTGGAAGGTTATGTGTATTTAATTACCATATTTATTGGGTTAAGAGGCTTACCTTACGTTTAGATCGAAGTTGCTGCATGTCACGAGCATGGTCCCGGTTTCCAGGAGATATCCGTTTCCATAGTAATATTCCAACAATTGAATAAGTTATTGACAAGATAAGCAATGGAATTAAATAGGTAATCACAAAAAGAAAAACTGTATACGTTTTCCTATCATTTATATTCTCCCATTGTTCCTGGCATGAAATGACCCCATAACCATAATCATTAGATCGAGCGACTTTAAACTGTACGGATGAAAGAGCTATACTGCATGTCCAAATTACAACTATCACATATTTTGCTCTTTGTTTTGTTAAACGGGACCGTAATGGAAACATGACAGCCATAAACCTGTCTATTCCAATTGCCATATTTGTAAACACACTACCTGAGACGGAAAACAGTTGAACAAATAGTACTATTGTACACATTGGCTCTGAAAATATCCATGTACCCATCATCGTATAAATGAAAGTAAAAGGCATGCAAAACAATGCCATTATTAAATCACTTATAGCAAGATTTATCAAAAAAGGACGGAGGTCTGTTCTTGAACGTCGTCCACGAGCGAACACAATAATAACAAAACCATTGCCCACAATTGAGAACAGTGTAGTTAACGTGAAAAGAACGATGAGCCCAATTTCAGATTCTTCAGACAACGGCCCATTATTTTCACCGTATGAATTATTTTCAAACTCCGAATTTACAGTGATATTTGATCCACTTGGTGTAATGTTTACAAATCCAAAATTCTTCAAAGATATGTTGACACTTTCTGAACAATTAATATCCCCTTCAGTGCACATCATAAATATATTTTCTCATCGAGGTCTTTGGTCTTTATTGATGATTTTCGCTTCTTATAAAAAATTGAATCCCATAAGGAAATAAATTTCGTATTGTGTGAAGACAAAATTTATTAAACGAAATAGTTTCGTGTTTCAACTTCAACTTAATATTTTGTACAATGATATAATAACAATTTTTGAAATAAGACTTTAACTAACAATGTAAAGTTACGATTGATTTCGATAACAAAATATAAATTAAAAGATACTGAGCTCACATATATCTGTGGTATTCTAATGTAGTAGAAAGCCTAACAAAATGTAAACATATTTGACATCTTTACATATCTAAAGAGTTCCTCTGTTATTTATTCACTTTATGTGTCGTTAATTCCTGTTATCAATTATTCCATTTAGTCCCCTCTAACATATATAATAGACACAATGAATTAACCAATTACAAGCTATCAAATGGTCCGAAGAAATCCTACATTTGACGCCGCAGTACAATTTGGTATTGGAGATAAAACTCTGTAGAGATATTCCTTATTACTTGTAACGAATGCTTTTATTCCAATTTTCTCTCTACTTATTGCATTCCCTTAATTCCTTCTTAACATCTCGCACAGTTTACTATGATATTGGGTAGGAGAAAACGGATAGTTATCTCCATAAGATTTTCTTTATTCTCTTTAAGATTAAAGAATAATATACAATATACTGTTATTCAAGTCAGCTTATATGTAAGAGCACATCTATCTTTTCAATTCGTTTATATCAAAATCTAAATTTATTTTGAGTCCAATCCGACTTTGTATAATTGTATCAGGTGCAAGTTTATCTATATATTCTAAAGGTTTAAAACAAATGTCTATAAAGAACATAAAGATAATTAATTACCTTTAATGACTGATATAATGCTTGTAACAAGTTAACAGGTTTTATAAAAAAAATATAACTGCTTGGCTTTTTTAAAAACAAACGTAATATAAAATCACTATCATCATATCATTATATCATTGGCAACTGATATACATTTTCAGGAAAAAAAACAACACTTTATTATCTTGCATTAAAAATCAAAATTAAACGCTAAAATGAAGATTTTTGTCATTTTGAATGTCCATTTACTTTTTAAGTATTAAGGGTCAAAACTTATATCTACGTTAAAGAAAATATAATCATTCAATTAAGATTAATAAAAAAAACAGTTTTGGAAAATAAAATTAGACATGAAGTCACTTTTTGTTTAAATGTAAAGCGCCTTGTAACCTTCATAACGGAGAAAACATTTAACCGTTATCGCAAATCACGAACATTATGACGGCTCGCCCACCACTTAGTCTATGTTTCTCTGTCAGTCCATTAGACTACGTATGGTTTGGCGAGAACAATGTAAATATTTTATATCACTTTACCAGATAATAGCGTATTGTTAAAAGGCTAATGACGTGCCTTGTTGTTTTGGTTTACCAAGAGTTGATAATGTGAATAAAAAGAAATCATTATGTTTGATTTGAGTTTTGCTTGTGAAACTAAAAAGAAGCTGTAGGTGGCTTTTTAGATATTTCTTTTAACAATTCTTTTATAAATTAATCCGAACCGATAGTGGTAATAAGGCATTATTCACAGTCAGTCTTATGTCATAATATTCTCTAAATATTGTCAAAACATCAAATTTTTGTACGACAGGTTCTTTCAATTATTGTGGAACATAATTGTGCGTTGGACAGCAAGCGGTTCGGGGCTATTATTCATTCTTAAAGGCAATGTTTTACCATATGCTTTTCAGTACATAGAATGTACATGTTATGTAGTTATTTGAAAAACAAAGACTTCAACTGTTTTAAATTTTTAATAAATGTTCATCATAACATAAGACAATTTGCTATTACGTTGCGTCTTAATGAAATACAAAGATGATTCACTGCTCGATGAAATAACATAAAAAATAGAAGTCGAGTTACAAAAATTCATGTTAACAATAAAAGCTGACTGACACATGTTTTAGTAAACAAACATTTATCTTTCTGTAATTTTTCGGTCAACAAGTATGAACTATTTTAAGTACATTTTAATTGCCCGCCTGTGACAATATAAAAATAAATATTTAATCAATCTCTTTTTCCAATGTGTCTGTGTCAATGTAGGGTAACATAATGAATTGATTATCCTTTAAGCTGATTTGTTCATCTGAAGAGTGTTATATATTCTACAATTAATACAGCAGGACAAAAATAACATGCATTGAAGCCTCATTTTGATACAGCCGTACCAGAAAACAAGGAGCAAACGTTCTGTTCTAAATCAAGATTGATAAACTGGTCGCTTTAAGAATTTTCGTTCAAGAATATAAGAAAATAAATATACATGTTTTATGCATTATAGATACCAAATAACTGGTCTCTGAAATAAGTTATATGTAGACGCTAATGTGAAAATAAAATAAAAAGATTTTAACAGCTCGTTTAAGACGTCTAGTTGACGTGGTCGTTAACTACTATTTCTCAGCACGTGTAGTGTTTGTCTGGATATACTCGGCGTATAAATGAGTGATTAAAAAATTCTATGGAGGACATTTTATGGCAATTAAGGTTGTCATTTAGACTTTATTTGACGAAAAAGTAGTAGAGCAACAACTAAATTCAGTTTAAGGAAGAACAAATCTAGTATACATCACCATTAATCAGGCAATCTAAAATATGTTTATCTGTTAATCCGATTACTTGGACACTTTATCATGCAAACACAGGCGTGTGGTCAGTTATAAATCACTTACTTTACTTTAAGCCGTTCAAACAGAGAGGGAAAACAATCATTACGGGTGACGAATCAAAAATTAAACCATTAATGTGATTCTGATTCTCATAGCTAATATCTATTGTTTTATCAAGTCCGTAGCTTTAAGCTCTACAATTTGACATGTTTTATTTGCAACTAGACAGATTACAGATGTTATCTCTAGACGAAATATTCATAACTTGATTGTCAGCGAAACAATTTACTCTGTCGATTAATCAAACATGTTTTATCATAGTCGTATATAAACATTTTGACAGCATTATTTCCCGGGGAAAATATCACCATATCTAGTTTCCTGTTACGGTATTGTAAATATATTTTCTGAAATAAAAGTTGAAGATGTTTAGTGTGTTATCTGTTCCTGCTAGCAGTTTATATTAGAAGCACAATTTTAAATAGCATAACAACACTCGTAGCAACTTAAACTATGAAGATCAAAGGGAGTATTATGTTTAACTGCTAATTGGTAAGGCGTTTGTTCCTCTTTTTTTTTGGATATGTATAACAAATGGCATATAAGAGCTAAAATAAGATATTTGAATATCTAAATGTGTTGAAGGCAAATTATGCCTCAGAAATAATTAATTTTTTCCTTGAAGTTCTTTAAAAATGACAAACATGTGTATTACATGTATAAGGTTTAGATATTAGTATAATAAGCATGTTAGATGTTTTTTACCGAAATTATGTGATACTGAATATTATGAACGTTATGAATAAGAATAAAACCCTCAACATACTTTTGAGAAAAGACACTTTTAAACTTATTTTCATGATTTTTAATGAGAAATATCTTTAAGATATGACTGATGTAAATAATTAGAACTTTTCTGGTTTTCCTTTTTCATAATACGTGTATTAACTGGTTTGCTATAAACATTATCTTCTTTTTAAGATGTTTTAACATATTATTAAGGTACACTGATGTACAATCTTAGTTAGTTACTAACTTTTTAGTTTGTTCTTCAGAGTTTATTTACGTCCATTTGTGTAGGAACCTATAACCTAAAAGACAAATTCGATAATACTTTCTTCGAATCGCAATGAATGAAAAGTTTCTTGCTCAAGGAAACAACGATTAAATGTTGCTGACAATCAAAGAAACAATTGTAATAAACCGATTTTTGTTTGATTTTCTTTCGGTTTAATTTATTACTTTTACGATTTACGAATTATTTGGGATATATACATACATATGTACAGTATATACAGCGTTTTAAGACCAGATAAAGAACGAGAGACGCCGTATACGCCTTTATAGAAATAAAACTAGGGGGCGTGGACGGTAGTTTGCTCTTATCAGTACCGTCTTTTTTTAATTCATTTCTCAATTATACACAAACCAAATAAATACAAATACTATATGACTGTAGAAGTACATTCATGAAAGTGCAAGGGTATGGTTTCCGTCGATTTATCGATTTGATCCAAACAAGTGATATTTACTTCTAAATGTCAAAAGAATGTATCAATAATTTGAGATTCCCAGAAACGGGCTTGAAGACATTGCAATTTTATAGGATAAAGATTATAATCCTCTTAATAATGTTCAGTCTATTTGCTCGTATACTGGTTTCAACGAAGACGAAAATTCCTTAGAACGTAATTTTAGCTTATTGCTATATTCTATTTCCATCATTAGATCATTTACCACAAGAAATCAATCTTAAACCATTATAATTAAATATAATTTGTATCTTATATGTTTAATCTTGAAACTTACAGCATTGTGGCGCCACTGATAATTGCATTCTATCAAATTAAAGGTATGTTTGCATGTGTGATTAAATCAAATTTAAAGCAGATATTCTGTCAAGAGCTTATTAGATGAAAAGTTCAATGTATTCGCAATATAAATAATTACAGCATTTGTATATATCTAATAAAACATGAATAACACAGAAGATAATTTAAAGTACATTTATCAAATATCATTTCCTACATATGTTTTAACTTCCTCTCCAATTTGCATTTTAGAACAAAGTTTCCAGAACATCTTGTTTAGTGCCTCCAACGTCTGTTTTCATTGCGATCCTGTTATTCTTAGCAGACAGCACCTGCATGAACTGTTTTATATACATGTATAAAACTGCTGGGGTGTCCTCTCCGCTTATACATAGATCCATAACCTGTCTTATTCTAATTATCAAACTAGTGGATACAGTAAGAATTTCGACACAACATAATTGTTTACGAAAGAGCACATTGTCAAGTTTGTTGTAAAATCTTTTTAGTTAAAACGGCAGATTAGAAATCTATCAATTTGTCTGACTTATCAATCTGCTGTATTTGATATTTTATCAAGCTGTTTACTTTCAAATTTCTTTGTTGTATGTAGCACCATTTTTTACCTATATAGTAATTGAATCTTATTGAATGCTTCTTTGCATTTCTTAACAAGGACTACACTCTTCAAATTTGTGACGCAAAACTTTTATCTACACATTTGATATTTTAGAAGTAATTTAATAAAATGTCTTAATTTTTTCTATAGGAATTGAAATAATAAAGATGCACAGACAGAGTGCAAGTCAGTGCCAAAATGCCAAAATTGTGTCCAGCATATTTCATAGTCGATTTCTTAAATCTATTTAACGGTATTGCATAACAAAGAATTATTGCAGGATAACAGCAGAGGTTGTATCACATTTATTACAAATGTATTACGCTCGTGTTGTTCATCAATTACAGCTATAATTGACTGTTAAATAATTCATATTACAAAACCGTATCGAAACCAATCATTGTATATTCTAAGAAACGCGCTCTTATAACAATCTTAACAACGTATAAAATAATCAAAGTAACGTTTTGAACTTTCAACTAAATTAAATTTACTCGATGTCTATCAACAATCACTTTACATTAAGTCCAAGATAACTAAAGTTTAAATGTTAAATGTTTTCATTCCTATCGTGTATGAAATGGTGGATATGACAAAGGCTATAAACTCTTAACTAGCCAGATGTTTGTCCTAATGGTGTAATCTCTATAATCATATTTCTTGCCATTAAGAAACATTCGGTCAAATTTCTAATCGTCCATCAAATATAGTGTAACTTAAATGTCGATAATCAGTGACCAATATACTTTCTTCACATCTGCACACGACAACATTCCCGTATTGTACAGTACTAGCTTAAAACAATATGGTGTTTGTTTGGAACTTCTGCTGAGTGTACAAACATCAACATCAAAGTAAAAGGCTTTTATATTACGACTGTCGTCCTATGCAAATATCAGTGATGTCCAAACAGTTTGCATAATAAGCATGTTTAGTATTTTCATAAACGTTTTATAACATTTCAATTTGAAATATGTTCTTACTTTTATTGAATATGCATTTTTATCGTTAATAATGTGCTGGTTTGTTGTTGTTTGTTGTTGTTGTTGATGTTCAGAAAAATACATTTAAAGTGTTAGGTTAATATTAAAAACCTCTAATGACATTCCGGTTAAAATTAATTGAAGATAAGTGTGAGAAAATTTAAAGATAACAAAGTGTGTTTCGCAATAGTGTATCAATGCGATCTCGGTTATCAAAAGTTATATCATATATCAATTGTTTTACTTCAGTTCACATTCCCGACGTCTGTACGCTGGCACGGGAAGTTATCCAGTAACAATTACTCAATCGCTTCGTAAACTATAGGATATCAGTATAAACAACAATAATATACTATAATAATAACCATATTACCAGCAAATCGCTAATTTGATCACTGCCAAACATTTAATCAGTGTATTTCTGACAGTCCATTAGACTGCGTATGGTTTGGAGAAAAACAATGTAAATGTTTTATAACTATCATTGTTCAAATGGTTTTTATAGACGCGCAATGTGATACAGTGTTATTTTGTTAGAATGCTGTTTTTTTTTTTTTGTTTTTTTTTTGTTTTTTTTTTCCTAAATGTCTTGCACATATAATTTAAGTTACTGTATTAGTTGTCTTATTAATAAGTTGAGAGTCAGAGTATTTTTTCGATAGCAATAAACCCTTTTCATTATAAAACAATATTTCCTTGTATACATCTAATAAATCAATCCCTTTTTGGTCGATCCAGTAGATTTCTTTACATTGTGTTGTCCATTTTTAACTATCTTTACTTTTATATACTTAGTTATTATGACAAAAATATAGATATATGACTCAACTTATGGTACCTATGTTAGGGTTATGCTTTTAAGTAAATAAATTCATTCGCAGAGGTTGCTTCAGTAAAGGCATGGCATCTAAACATGTATTTTTACGGTTGATTTGTATGTAAATTTTGTATTTATTTATTCATTCATTTATTTATTTATTTATTTATTTATTTATTTAAACTGACTATAATGACAGCAAGACTCAAATATTTAATGATGCGTATGCAAATTTTAGATTGAACTTTTGACCATGCAATAGTTTTTACAGTTCAATAAATTAAGAATTTGTCTATGTTATATGCTAGACAACAATCCTGGCAATGTTATATAATTGTGGTTGTTTCCTTATTATTATACTATTGCAACGTCGTAGTCAATTATTATGATGATTTATATTTAGGTTATTTTCAGAATGAAAACTTCTATTGAATACTAAGTATATAATGTACGTATATACTGAGTAATGTACATGTTAATATGTATATAATGCATATTTTGTAAAAATAAAATAAAACATGAGTGGTTCAAATGTGAAGATTTGCTAATCAATTTATCAGTTAAATTAATGATGTAGTTAAATGAATGACTTAAATATCATAGATTTGCAATAAATGTCATACAAATGTATCTAATTAACGAATGGAATTACTAATTACAAAGCCACAAATAAGAAAATTTAACTATTCTATATTTTTTCAGTATTTACATGACATCGTTTTATAAAGTGTTAGTGTCAAACTAATGAAATTGTGATTGTTTATCTTCCTCTTAAAGATTGATTTACCATGAAATTTAGTTAAATGTTTAATATTATCTAAATACCGTAAAAAATATATAAGAAAATACGTACATTTTTATAGGGTTGCTGCTCAGTTACTCTCAAAATAGTATATTTACTTACACATTGAGGAAAAATTATTATTAACCAGTTAAGTTGCCGTCATGCTCACGAATTTAGATGTTCTTCTAATTATAATTAATTAGAGTTCTAATAGAAAAAAAGAAGAATAAAAAAAGAAAAGTAGTTAAACTTTGATGAAATGGATTAACATGGTATATCATCAATCTAATGATGTTAAATACGATCCTTATTTGTTCCTTTGAGGTAACAAAAAAAGAATCATTTAGTAAGTTTCAGACGATACTGATGATGCCTACATCTGATAATTCTTCAATGCTTTCTTGCATATCAGAGATCAGATCATTCTTTCAAGCACTTCAAACACATTTCACTATTACTTCAATTCCCATAGTAATTGTAAATAGATTTAAAGAAGTTCACATATTAAGAACAATTAACATGCAACCGTACTTAAGGATGAAAAAGGTACAAAACTTTGATTTTTTGAATATGATGTGTGAGTGACAAGTGGCTGCCTGCGTAGTATGCTAATAAGCCATGTATCAAAAAGGTATTGAAAACTAGTGTGAATCAATTACAATTTTAGTTTTGACATTTTTTATTCAAAAGCCGTACGGCAAACAGATTTAATGTTTTTCCAAAGGGTAATTGAGCTGTTGTTTGGTTAAAATATTAAAACTACATTCATACATTTTGTTTAGAATGAAATATGTTGTTAATTAATGTTACTTTGAAAGGTTTGTACATTTACGAACACAATGTCATATTGTCTGTTTGTGTTGTGTAATGGGTGCCTGCTATATGTTGCTATGTCATGCTAACCATGTGGAATGTTAACAACATCTTTCTTCTCATTTTCGAATTGACATATTGATAATGTACTAAACAATGGAATGTACTTCATGACGTAAGGAAGAAAGTACTATTTCCCCTCAAAAAAAAGCAATAAATGACAACACGAATTGTTGTGTTTCTATACAGTCAATTACGAAATAAATACCGTACAGAATAAAAGAAGGTAAAGCATGAAAAGTTCCATGATCAAATTAAAATCATTTAAATTAAAAAAAACATGTTTTTATAGGTTCTGTGCAATGTGATTAGTATTAAACCTCTAAAATGGGACAATTATATTTAACATGTAACGGTGTAATGGAAACATTTAAATTTAAACAATTTGGTTCGCATAACTCCTATACAAACGCGTTTGATACGTAACCTTTTTCATGTCGAAGTAGACTTACGCTAGTGTAAACGGTGTGGAAGGTAAATAATTTTCTTCTGACAAAAAATATGCTATATTTAACAAAGGCATTTGTTTTTCAATGCGGCCATTAAAAATTTCTGTTAAAATGTTGCGATATAGTGCTGTATTTATATAAAAAACTGAGTCTGCAGCATTTAAATTTTTCCCGTTTATGGGTTTTTTTTTAAAGGGTTTTTAAATTTTTTTATTTTTTTTGGTCCCCCCTTTACTAAATTGGTGTTTCTAAAAATCGACGAATTAAATTTAAAGTTCTTTGATTTCCCCTGATTGAAAAAGAGGAAATTTTAATGCAAAAAAAATCCCGTTTTTAAAATTAAAAAAATATAGGAAATAACCTTTTTAAAAATTTTGTCGTCTATTTGAGAGTATTTTTCTTAAAAGACTTGTTTCATCATGTTACAGTGTACAGCTTTTCATGAATTTTTGTAAATTTCTGATCAATTTTAATTCTTGGCCCTTAATTAAAATTAGCGTACACTCAGTATTTTTTTTGGGCTTACTAAAACCCAAAATTTGGGTTAAATATTTGGATTTCAAAATGGGACGATAGAGAAAAACAATTTTGGGTTTGCTAAATTTGTGTTTTTAAACAATTGTGAAGCAAAAGAACGTCTTTAAAAAAATTTTTTATGAACTTTTGTATAATTAAAAAATTATATTTCAGAAAATCGAAATTGATTTCCTACCCATTGAAAACCCGTTAATTTACCCCTTTGGGTAAAGTTTCCTATTTTTTTTAAAAATTTTTTTTTGTTCTTGCCCGTGATATGCATGCTTTATAGCCCGGATCCCTTTCAAATTTCCCTTTTTTTAGTTCCCCCCTTTTTTCTCACCTGTGTGTCACTTTGAAGGTTCCTGATTAAGCCGTTAAAATCGCAGATGTTTTTCAATTTTAAAAAGTGCCCTTTTTCGTGTTTAATGCTGAATTCTGTTCACCCGGGGCTAGGGGAGTTTGACTTTTGCTTTTTCCCGTACGCCCTGCCCGGGCCAAACAAATCGAGCCCCGCCAAATTTTTTTAAAGTTTTGAGTTTTGGTTTTTTTGGGGTTCTGTTTTCTTTTTAATCTTTCCCTTTTTTTTAGGTTTCCATGCGAGCCCTTTTCCCGGGGTGAGTTTTGGGTAAAGTCAAATGCAAATTTTATGAGAAAAAAAGTATTAACGGACCCCAAAAATTAAATTATAAAAAAATCACTGCAAAAAGATTTTAACAATTAAAACTTTTTGTACATTTTTAAAACGAATTAATGGGGGTCAAAAATTTCCCTTTGAGGTTGTGTATGGATTAAAACTGGGGAAATTTAAAAAATTTACAAAAATCTATACAACCCCCGACAGTTAATGAATTTTTATTAAACGGGCCTAAAGGGAGGAAATACAGAACCCTTTAACCACAAACCCCAAAAATTTACGTTTAAAACTCGGGTTTTAGTTTTGGTTATCGGGATGTGGAATTGGAAGCTTCCCTTCTCCCCATAACCCTTTTTAAAAAATTTTAAAAATTAATTTTATAATATTATTTTTTTGAAAAACCCCGAGGGTGTTTTATGGGAAAAAAGGTGCAGCAAAGTTTAACCCAAACGTGAAGCCCCTGTATTGGGTTTTTAAGTTAAAAAAAAACTTTGTCTGGGCCTTTACGAAAAAGGGAAATTTGGTGTTTTGACTTTACACCTAACATATTTGGTTTTCGACTTTTCACATATAATATATAAATTTTTTGAACAAAAAGGGTAAAGAAAGTAATTGTAATTTTTTTATTTTTTTGCATGGTTTTTGGAATTTATTTTCTGTTAAAAATTTTTTTGTTGTATTTTTATGAAAAGGTTTTTTTTTGCATCAAATATGAAAAACTAAATTATGCTTTTTTATTGGCCCAAAAAAATTGTAATTTTTAATTTTTTTGTTTAAAAAACCCCTGTTGGGCGAAAAAATAAATCCATAATTACTTTTTTGTACCCTATAAAAGAATTAAATTTAAAAAAAAAAAATGAAAAATTAAGGGAAAGGGGAAGTTTTTTAAATCTTTCATATATGAATTATTTTCATTTAATTTTTGATGATAAATTTCCATATTGTTTTGCTTTTTTCGATGTCTTATTCTTTATGTTTTTCAAACCTGGCTTTATTATTTTTTTTAAAATATGATTTTCTTTTTTTTCCTTTTAAGCCTTTAACAGATCCCCGTTAAATTTAATAAAAATACATTGTTCATTTTGAATTTTTTTCAAAAATAAGTTTTTTTAATTTCCTTTTTCCCTTTTTGGATTTTGTTTCCCACGAAATTGATTAAACCGAACAACACATGAAATTTTCCAAACGGGGGTTAAAAAATGCTCTGTGGATGCGGTGAAATTTAATGTTTTGGGGTGTAAATTCCGATTTACAACCATTTTGTAAATGTCAAATAACAAATATTTACAAAAATAGAGTAATGATAAATATTCTTATCTGTATTTAAAACAAAAATGACCTCGTCAAAGCTTGATATTAATTACAAAAAGCGTCGTCAACAGATTACTCCTTTTCTCTTGTTTACAGTCGTGAGGTACAAAGCAAATACGTCATGTATTTATGTAACGTCATTTTGTGGTGTAGCGGTGCCCTAAAGGCAATCTAATTTAAAAAAAAATGACGTTTCATTTGAAACAGCAATGCCTTATTTTAAAATCGTCTTACCAGGCAGGGGAAGGGCAATGAAATTATTATTTTGGTTTTGGAATAACATATGTGGATATATTACCTGCCAAGATGAAATATAAAATATGATATAAAATATTGGCAAGTAATATATCCGCATATATCACTCCAGAACCAAACTAACATATGAGTCACCATATTTGTTATAAAATTGATATTACCTTGTTTTGATACGCTTATCGATTTTGAAATTCTAACGCTTTAACCAATTGCACTTTGGGCATCGCTGGATACAAATTATCTTCGTTTTAAAAATAGACTGTCGAAATTGTAAATTCTTGGGATATTTGACCTTACGGAGCAATTTTGTCTGACAACAGAGGCTTGAAATTATACCGGAAAGAACTCATTAAATATCCGGATGTAGATTAGAATGACTATGACATTTTGCAAATGGTTTTTTTGTGTGTTTTTTTTTCATAATCGTTTTTTTTTTAATGTTAAAGCTGTCAGTAAAAGTGTGTTTATGATGATATATATGAATGGCCATACCTTGTTCAATTGGCTTAAACCTTTTTGCTCTTATAAGGCAAACAGTTTTACTTTTACATTGAATGTCGCCTTTCATAGTTGATTTTGTAGTCCACTGTCACATTCAAGGATAAACATGCTAAACGGAGACAAAGTTGTTCAATACAATTCAAATTTGAAACATACATTATGTTACACAATGTGTTTCGTTTTCGTATTAAACTTTCAATAAATTCGTTAGGAACATTTGATGAATATACTGTAGTGTAAGTGGAAAACGTTAATAAATAGACTTTAAATACTATGGGAAAGATATTTCCTGGAGATTCTTATAAAAAGACAGATTATGTCATAAACACCCTTTTCGTGATGTTATACTACACAGTCACGTTTTCTTTCCTGAAGTTTACGATCAGAATATGATAACGTTGTCATGAAGTGGAAAACGTAAATAAATAGACTTTAAATACTATGGGAAAGATATTTCCTGGAGATTCTTATAAAAAGACAGATTATGTCATAAACACCCTTTTCGTGATGTTATACTACACAGTCACGTTTTCTTTCCTGAGGTTTACGATCAGAATATGATAACGTTGTCATGATGTAATCGTATCTGTTTGTCTGTCATTTATAACATTGCAGACGCACATCCAGTATTGTTCCGAAGAATACCGTGACTGGCTTGATCTTTGAAAGGAACCAATTAAATACAATTTATTCATGTTACAAATAGATGTATCCATCAACTTGTTTTTTATTACTTTTTTTGAAATATGAGAATTCATTAAATATTTATGTAAACAATGTCACGTTATATTCGTATGGAATGTAACCATAATCTCAGTAATTTGATGCAGTGTTATGTTTAAAGGGATATTCAGGCAAAATAATGACAAAAATTTTAAAATGATCTTTTGTACTCAACTCGCGCTAAAATGACATTTCTAAAAGTTTCAGCATGAATTTCTCTTTAAATTCTATTCTATCTTTGACGCCTTATCTATGATTTGTAGGCTTCAAAACCTCTGATCCCCTTTCAAAATTTCATTTTGTTTAGTTCCGCCCATTGTTTTTCTCGTTTAGGGCACACGCTTTCTGTTACTTTGGGACCATACCTCGCTTTTTCATGGAATGACACTTAGTGTCACATTGAAGGTCCGCCGTATGATCACATCTGCGGATGTTTTGAAATTCAAAATTTCACCATTTTCATGCTTAAATGATGTATTCTGCTTAAGCCGGTGCTATTGGGCGTGACAGTAACATAGAAAAAGTACACCTTGTCTTGTGTTTGTTTTATAATTGGTTAAATCATTGCAGTAACAACAAACAAACAAAACAACTAAAACCAAGAACACCATGTTTGATTAACGACTGTCATCTATTTGTTAGATTCATATGTTCGTCAAAAATATTTGTCAAAATTTTAATTTTCTCAAATAGCTGTGTTCTATACTCATGTCTTAATTTTCTACATTGTACTATTGTATGTGAACATAGATGAGTACATAAGACGCATTTTGTGTCAATAGATAAAGCATAAATATTGCTTAAAATTTAAACAGACATACCTAAAAGTTAGAAAACGAGTTTTAAATGATTTGATGTGAATACTTTTTAATACCATAATGATTTTTGGCTTAATTAGATGCAAAAGGTGAAGATATTATTTAAGCCGTTTATTTTAAAAATGTAATAAATTTGACAGGCAAATGTTTTTACTTTCGTTTCCATAGGACACAATTTAACGAATTAGTGTGTATAGAAATATTATTAAAATACCTAATGAAAGATAAAAAAAATAGTTAAATAGTTATATCCCATAGACAATAAAATCACATATTGTTAACAGCTGTAATCACTCTTTTAGCATATTTCAAATTTTATTGTTTCTGTATCATTGGAAACCGAACAAACAAAAACCAAACGCTAGTTCCTTCTGGTACTCATCTGATCCTAAGAAAGTGCTGCTAAATTTCATTAACATCAGTTTAACATCTGTTTTCCAAATGATATTCACATTTTGTTCTAAAGCACAAATGTTATGCTGGATCAAACAAACATTTTCAAACTCCATAAATATCCTGTAATGTCCGATGTATTCAGTAGGTAAATAGTAGGTAAATTAATGATTTGTTTCATTAACAAAAATGGTGAAAATCATTTTTGTTGACCAAACATTCATATTATTAATTTCATTAACGGCCATTTGACAACAGTTACTCTGAATATTTACTAATAATATTTACCTATTTAATTCATATAGATAATTGTCTTCGTTTTTATTTGTACATCAACTTCTATCTTCGTTTGTCTATTTCAATATAAGCCATTTATATTAATGGCTCAAGAAAACTGACATATTTTTCTCTGATGAAGCGTATTGTGAATTGGATATTAAGTGTTTCGAATGATATCACTTTTAGTTGAGTAGGTCATTCATCGGCTAGAAATATTTCTTCTAAATTGGATAATATAATTCATTTATTGAAAACTGTCGTGATTAGCATTGTATATTCATTCCATCGATAGCCTATTATTTTTATTTCTCAAAAACACTTTTATTATGAAAATATCATGAGTCATGATATTTTCATAATAAAAGTGTTTTTGAGAAATAAAAATAATAGGCTATCGATGGAATGAATATATAGAGGATATTTGTTTGTTTGTGTGTAAGATGAAATTTTATTTCATCGAGTGGGTTTTAAAAACAGTATTCTCACGAGTGGCGTAGCCACGAGTGAGAATACTGTTTTTAAAGTTCACGAGATGAAAGTTCACGAGATGAAATAAAATTACATCTTACACAACAAACAAACAAATTTTCTTTTCATTTTATGCTTAAAACAAGTTAAAACGAAATTTTCTTAACGTTAATATTAAAATCTGTTTTCCCAATTGAGAGCCTCAAAAAAGTCGAATTTCTCATTAAATACAAGATGTCTTGGGCTGAAAATAAGTTCGACAATCAACGTTAAATGGTGGTGATAGCATTCATTTTATTTATACAATATGACTGATCGCTTGTTTGAATAATAAAATCAAACAATTTTAGTAGGAGAAAAAGTCCAACCATTCATCCATATTTCTGTTACTGACTGCGAATTTATATTAGACATGGCTTTGTTAAATGTAGCGGCCGCCATTTTTAAAGTTGTGTATTTCACTGGAGGAAAATAATTGTGTGTGATTCAGAGGGATATCATTTGGATTTATTAGTCATACACCTTTTTGAAAGAAAGAAAACTTATTTGAGGATTGTAACAAACAATAAGTAAGTGTTGATATTCAAAAATTGGATAGGAAAACTTGGAAGCCTTACGAACGCTGGGTTGTTTACTTATTCTTCGACTGATGGCTGTCTTTGCTTTTCAAGTTTTTATAAAGCACACGGCAGTTATTGCTCGTAGGATACTTAAATATTCCAAAATGTCATCAAGAGCAGTTTTGCATGTGGAAGGAATGTATTTTTCAGACTGTAAAAATGAAACAAAACATTAAAGAGACGATAGAAGTAACTTACTGTAAGTTTTCTTTTTTTTTTTTATTACTTTTAACATTTAAGTTATTTATCAATTTCAGCTTTGATTTTCTTTAAACTGCCTGGCATTGTCAGAATAGTCAGCAAAAATAAAATTGAGGTACCACATGGGGAAAATTTTGAAAAAGTAGTTTCGTCATTGAAAAGTGTGAAATTATATTTTGATTATTTTCACTGTGAAATTATCAAATATAATTTTCATGGATAAATCAGTAATCCACTGAAAAACATAAAATAAACAGTGCTAATCTCCACATTTTACATCTAACATAGTATCGCACTTAAAAATGTTTATAAACATAAACTGTAAACTAAAATTAGCAAAATGTTTCAAAGATATTTGTTTATTATCAATCACTTGATGAATAGATGATACCTACGTTATGGATAAAAATGAAACTCTCGAAAAGACACTTTTTAATTATTGTCATAATATGTAATGAGAAAATATCTTTAAGATATGATTGATGTAAATGATTAGAAATGTTCTTGTTTTCCCTTTTCAAAATACGTGTATTAACTAGTTTTCAGAAGGGCTTTTTTATACCGCATTATTTGGAAGTTATGGCTTTCATTCAAAACTTCACAATCAGAGTAAAATCATCTTAACCTTGTTTTTCACCTTCTTTTCCAAAACATAAAATTCAGACGTTATTTATTTTGACATTATCTTCTTTTAAAGAAAAAAATTGTAAAATGTTGAAACATTTATTAAGGTGCACTGATATATAATGTTAGCTAGTAACGATATTAGTTTGTTCTTCAGTTTATTTAGGGTTTTTTTTGTAGGAAACTATAAGCTTATAGACAAAATCGATAATACTTAATACTGAGCAATGAAACAACGGATAAAATGTTGCTGATATTCAAAGAAACAATTCCAGCCAACCTATTTTTGTTTGATTTTCTTTCGGTTACAATTTACGAATTATTTAGGATATGTACAGTATATAAAGCAGTTTAAGATCAATACAAATTTGAGAGACGCCGTATACGCCTAAGAAATAAAACTGACAGTATCCTTCAGGAACAGGCTCAGTCAAACCGAGTCCGCAACATTTTCAATTTTGGAGTTTTAGACTTTCTTAAGGGATTCTTATTTTCTCTATTTCAGTGGGATAATTCAAATTTGTAAACATATATATCATCCTTACCTTCTTTTAACATCTTTTCTCAATTACACACAAACTCAACAAGTACAAATACTTTATATATATATTTTGTTATTATCCCCCAAAATTGGAGAGCGTAACATATTTCCAAAGTATATGACTATAGAAGTACATTATTGAAAAAGTAAGGGTATGATTTCCGTCGATTTATCGATTTGATCCAAACAATTGATAATTCCTTCTAAATGGCAAAAGAAATGTATCAACAATTTGAGATTCACAGTAACAGACTTGAAGACATAGTAATTTTGAAGGATAAAGATAATAATACTCTTGATGATTTTCAGTATAACTCTTGGTATACCGATTTCAACGAAGACGAAGATTAATTAAAACATAATTTTAGCTTATATTTATATTCAATTTCCATCATTAAATCATTTACCACAAGCAATCAATCATAAACCATTACAATTTTATATAATTGATATCCTATATGTTTAATCTTGAAACTTGCAGCATTGTGGCGCCACTGATAATTGCTCTCTATCAAATAAAAGGTATGTTGGCATGTGTGATAAAATCAAAATTAAAGCAGATATTCTGTCAAGAGCTTATTAGATGAAAAGTTCAATGATTTCGCAATATAAATAATTACAGCATTTGTATAATAAAACATAAGTAACACAGAAGATAATTTAAAGTGCATCCATCAAATATCATTTCCTACATATGTTTTAACTTCCTCTTCAATTTGCATTTTAGAACAAAAGTTTTCAGAACATCTTGTTTAATGCCTCACACGTCTGTTTTCATAAGCGATCCTGTTATTCTGAGCAGACAACACCTGCATGAACTGTTTAACATACATGTATAAAACCCACTGGGGTGTCCTCTCCGCTTATAAATATATCCATAACCTGTCTTATTCTAATTATCAAACTAGTGGATACAGTAAGAATTTCGACACAACATAATTGTTTACGAAAGAGCACATTGTCAAGTTTGTTGTAAAATCTTTTTATTCAAAAGGGCAGATTAGAAATCTGTCAATTTGTCTGACTTATCAATCTGCTGTATTTGATATTTTATCAAGCTGTTTACTTTCAAATTTCTTTGTTGTATGTAGAACTTTTTACCTAATTGAATCTAATTGAATGCTTCTTCGCATTTCGTAACAAGAACTACACTCTTCAGATTTGTGACGCAAAACTTTTATCTACACATTTGATATTTTAGTTGTACTTTACAAAAGAATAAAATGTCTTAAATTATTTTTGTATAGGAATTGAAATAATTAAGATGCACAGACAGTGTGCAAGTCAGTGCCAATATGCCAAAATCGTGTCCAGCATATTTCATAGTCGATTTCTTTAATCTATTTAACGGTATTGCATAACAAAGAATTATTGCAGGGTAACAACAGAGGTTTTATCATATTTATTACAGATTCATTACGCTCTTGTTGTTCATCAATTACAGCTATAATTGACTGTTAAATAGTTCACATAACAAGATCGTACCGTACTAAGGAAAGCGTTCTTTCAACAATCTTAGCAACGTATTAAATAATTAAAGTAACGTTTTGACTATATCAAAATTACTCGATGTTTATCAACAATCACTTATCCTGAAGATACTAGAAACCAAGTTTGAATGCTAAATGTTTTCATTCCTATCGTGTTTTAAAAGGAGGTTATAATAAAGGCTGTGAAATCGTAACTAGCCAGATTGTTGTCCCAGTGGTGTAATCTCTATAATCATATTTCTTGCCTGTAAGAAACATTCAGTTAAATTTCTAATCGTCCATCAAATATAGTGTAACTTATTTGTCGATAGTCAGTTCTACACATCTGCCCACGACAACATTTCCGTATTGTACAGTACAAGCATAAAACAATAAGGTGTTTGTTTGGAACTTCTGCTAAGTGTACAAACATTAAAATCAAAAGTAAAAGGTTAAAACTTTATAGAATACGACTGTCACCCTATGCAGATATCAGTGATGTATTTCCAGAAACGTCTAATAACATTCCAAGTTGAAATATGTTTTTACTTTATTGAATATGCATTTTTATCGTTAATAATGTGCTGGTTTGATGTTGTTTGTTGTTATTGGTGATGATGATGGTGTTGTTTAACTTCAGAAAATCATTTAAAGTATTAGGTAAAATAATAAAAACCTCTAATGACATTCTAGGTAAATTTAATTCAAAATAAATGTAAGAACATTTAAAAGTATCAAAATTGTTACGTAATAAAGTATCAATGCGCTCTCGGTTATTATAAGCTATATCGTATATATCAAAATGTTTACTTCTGTGTCTGTTCGCTGGCACGGTATATAATCCGGTAAGAATTGCTTAATCGCCATTTAAACTATAGGATATCAGTATAAATAACAATAATATACTGTAATAATATCCATATTACCAGCAAAATTCACTAATTTGATCACTGCAAACATTTTATCAGTGTATTTCTGTCAGTCCATTAAACTGCGTATGGTTTGGAGAAAAACAATGTAAATGTTTTATAACTATCCTGTAATAGCACATTAGTTATATGGTTTTTATAGACCTGCAACGTGATACAGTGTTATTTTGTTCAAATATATCCGAGTCTGCGTCAATAAGATTTTTTTTCTAAATGTCTTTCTCATAAAATTTAAGTAACAATTTTATTTTTTTAAATCAAAGTTGAGTATTGTTTTCGTAGCAATACATACTTTCATTATAAAACAATATTTTTTGTATAAGTCTATTAAATCAATCACTTTTCGGTCGATCAGTAGATTTCTGTACATTGTGTGCTGTCCATTTGGAACTTTCTTTGCTTTTATATTCGTAGTTATTATGACAATAATATAGAAATATGATACAACTTACGGTATAAGTACCTATGTTAGGGTAATGATGTAATGAAAATAAATCCATTAGCAGAGGTTGCGTCAGTAAAGGTATGGCATCTTAGCAGGTATTTTTTCGATTAATGTGTATGTAAATATATTGAGACAATAAATTATTGTAATTTATTTACTTATTTATTTATTTATCTATTTATTGAAATTGATTGATAATGACATCAAGACTCAAATATTTAATGATGCGTATGCAAATTCGAGATTGCATTTTTTGACCATGCAATAGACTAAGTTATTATAGTACAATAAATCAAGAATTTCCTATGTAATAGGCTAGACAACAATCCTGGTAATATTATGGATTTGTGTTTGTTTCATAATTATTATACTTTTGCAACGTCGTAGTCAATTATTATGATGATTTATGTTTAGGTTATTTTCATAATAAAAACTTCTATTGAATATATAATGTATATAAAGCATAATTTCTAAGTATAAAGCATAATTTCTAAAGTGAAATAAACCTATTCTTTGTCTTAGGTGATTTAAAATATGAAGGTTTTTCCTATTACTTTATCAGTTAAGTGAATGATATAGTTAAATGAAATGACGTACATCATAGATTTCAATAAATGTCATACAATTATATCTAATTAACGAACAGAAATTACTGAGTATAAAGCCGCGAATTAGAAAATTTAACTATACAATATTTTCTCCAGTATGACATCATGTTATAAAGTGTAAGTGTCAAACTAATGAAATTGTGATTGTTTATCTTCCTCTTACAGATTGATTTACCATGAAATTTAATTAAATGTTTAATATTATCTAAATGCCCTAAAATATAAAAGAAAATACTGATCGTACGGCAAAAAGATTTAATGTTTCCCAAAGGGTAATTGAACTGTTGTTTGGTTAAAATATTTAAATACATTCATACATTTTATTTAGAATGACATAAATTGTTATTTAAGATTATTTCAAGTCTTATCAGTTGAAAGGTTTATACATTTGCAGACATAATGTCATGTTGTCTGTTTGTGTTGGGTAATGAGTGCCTGCTATATGTTGTTATGTCATGCTAACCATGTGGAATGTTAACAACATCTTTCTTCTCATTTTCGAAATGACATATTGATAATGTACTAAACAATGGAATGTACTTTATGACGCAGGGAAAAAAGTACTATTTTCCCTCAAAAAAGCAATAAATGACAACAACACGAATTGTTGTGTTTGTATACAGTCAATTATAACACGCTCTAAAGAAATAAATACCGTACAGAATGAAATAAGGAAAAGCATGAAAAGTTCCATGATCAAATTAAAATCATTTAAAGAAAAAGACATGTTTTTATAGGTTCTGTGCAATGTTATTACTATTAAACGTCTAAAGATGGGACAATTACATTTAACATGTAATGGTGTGATGGAAACGTTCAATTCAATCAATTTGGTTCGCATAATAAGTTTTATATAAACGTGTTTTCGAATGATACGTATCTCTTAATTTAACCACTTCTATTTTTTCATGTCGAATTAGACTTACGTTAGTGTAAACGGTGTGGAAGGTAAATAATTTTCTGCCCATAATAAATATGCTATATTTAACAAAGGCATTTGTTTTTCAATTCGGCCATTAAACATTTCTGTTTAAATGTTGATATCTAGTGTTGTAAATTGCATAATAAACAAACTGAGTCTGCAGCATTTTAAATTTTGCTGTTTATATGGCTTTCTTTACGGTTTCCATTTGGGTCCCCGCTGCACTAAATTGATGTTTACTAATAACATGACGAATATAAAAGTCTATTTGATCTTCCGCTCCTAACTTAAAACGAGGATTGTAATGCAAAGAAAATCCTGTTTCAAACATTAAAAGATAATAGGAACAGATAAAACTTCTTAAAATTTCTTCGGTCTTATTTCAGAGTGATTATTTGCTATAAAAGAACATTAGTTGCATCGATGTTAGCAGTGATAACAGCTTGCATGAAATGGTTGTAAATATCTTTGATCAATATTTAATTAACTATGCGTTTTAATTAAAGTTGAGCGTACACTCAGTAATTTTTGTTGAAGTCTTACTAAATCAAAGGGGTTAACTACACATGGATCTCAAAATTGAGCATCGATAGAAAATGAACATGTGAATTTCAGCTGATCCATGTGTGTACTTAAACACCATATGTGAAGGCAAACGAAGTCATTAACAAAGTTATTTATGAACTTTTTAAATCAAAGCTATTTTAGAAAATCGAAATGTGATTCTACCTACCTGATTTGAATACTGTATAATCACCCTTAGGATACGTTTCCTTACTTGTTTTTTTTCGGTTGACGTCTTGTATGTGATATACAGGCTTCATAACCTCGGATTCCCTTTTAAAATTCCATTTTATTTTGTTTCGCCCATTGTTTTCTCGTTAAGGGCACACGCATTCTTTAACTTAGGGACCATACGCCGCTTTTCACGGAATGGCACTACTGAGTCACGTTGAAGGTTCCATGATAACCGCCGTATGAACATAATTGCAGATGTTTCTTAATTTAAAATGATGAGTTCTGCTTAAGCCAGTGCTAGGGGACGTGGACGGTAATTTGCACTTAAGATATGACTGATGTAAATGATTAGAACTTTTCTGGTTTACCCTTTTTCATAATTTGTGTATTAACTGGTTTGCTATAAACATTATCTTCTTTTTAAGAATAAATTTGTAAAATGTTTTAACATATTATTAAGGTGCACTGATGTACAATTTTAGTTAGTTACGACATTTGTTTATTCTTCAGAGTTTATTTACGTCCATTTGTGTAGGAAGCTATAAGCTTATAGACAAATTCGATAATATTTTCTTCAAATCAACCAAATACTGAGCAATGAATGAAAAGTTTCTTTCTCAAGGAAACAACGGATCAAAGTTGCTGATAATCAAAGAAACAATTTCAATAAACCGATTTTTGTTTGATTTTCTTTCGGTTTAATCTATTAGTTTTACGATTTACGAATTAAAAGGGATATATACATACATATGTACAGTATATACAGCGTTTTAACGGTACCGTTTTTTTATTCCTTATTCAATTACACAAGAACAAACAAGTACAAATACTATATGACTATAGAAGTACATTATTGAAAAAGTAATGGTATGATTTCCGTCGATTTATCGATTTGATCCAAACAATTGATATTTACTTCTGAATGGAAAAAGAAATGTATCAAAAATTTGAGGTTCCCTGTAACAGGCTTGAATATATAGTAATTTGAAGGGATAAAGATAACAGAAATCAACAGAAATCGTAGTGATTTTCATGGAATGACACTGCTGTGTCACAGTGAAGGTTCCATGATAACCGCCGTATGAACACATCTTTATGGATTCTTGTTTTCTCTATTACAGTATAACTGCTCGTATACCGATTTCAACAAAGACGAAAATTCCTGAGAACGTAATTTTAGCTTATTGCTTAATTCAATTTCGATCACTTAATCATTTACCACAAGAAATCAATCTGAAATCTTTATAATTTTATATAATTGATATCTTATATGTTTAATCTTGAAACTTGCAACATTGTGGCGCCACTGATAATTGCTCTCTATCAAATAAAAGGCATGTGTGATTAAATCAAATTTAAACAAAAGCTTATTACAGGAAAGGTGCAATGTATTCGCAATATAAATAATTACAGCATTTGTATAATAAAACATAAGTAACACAGAAGATAATTTAAAGTACATCCATCAAATATCATTTCCTACATATGTTTTAACTTCCTCTTCAATTTGCATTTTAGAACAAAAGTTTCCAGAACATCTTTTTTAATGCCTCACACGTCTGTTTTCATTAGCGATCCTGTTATTTTGAGCAGACAACACCTGCATGAACTGTTTAATATACATGTATAAAACCCACTAGGGTGTCCTCTCCGCTTATACATATATCCATAACCTGTCTTATTCTAATTATCAGATTAGTGGATACAGTAAGAATTTCGACACAACATAATTGTTAACAAAAGAGCACATTGTCATGTTTGTTGTAAAATCTTTTTATTCAAAAGGGCAGATTAGAAATCTATCAATTTGTCTGACTTATCAATCTGCTGTATTTGATATTTTATCAAGCTGTTTACTTTCAAATTTCTTTGTAGTACGAGGGACGGCCAGAAAAAATATCCGGACTTTTCATGCTCCTCTCTTTCCACTTGCAGCTATATACACACATTATATATTGGTGAAAACTACATTCATTCGCCAATAACGTGGTCAGTTTATTTTCAATAATAGTTGTGTATACGCAGTATTTTGCCCTCTGATACATGATAGGTGTTTCGTCTATCATGGACTCTTTGTTAGAGGAACAACGCTCTGTAATAAAGTTTCTGGTTGCAGAAGGTGAAAGGCCCTGCCACATCTTTCAGAGGCTTAAAATTCTTTTTCTGATAAATGTGTATCACGTTCAACCTTCTGCAACTGGGTTTCTCAGTTTCGTGAAGGCAGAACAAGTGTTTGTGACAGGCCTAGGACTGGGCGGCCAGCTGAGGCGGTGACCCCAACTATGGTAGCAAATGTTAAAGCTTTTGTCAACAAAAATCGTCGAGTAACTTTGGAGGAGGTAGCCAACAAGTTTAGCATCGTTAAGGCATCGGCACACAAGATTTTACACGAACACCTAGGCATGAGCAAGGTAAGTGCCAGGAGGGTGCCTAGACAGCTCTTCGCAGATCAAAGGCAACCAGAGTAACCAATGCAAAAGAACATTTAAGTCGTTTTAATCGTGAAGGAGATAAGTTTTTGAACCGCATTATCACTTGAGATGAGATGCGGGTTCATTATTCCGAACCTGAGACAAAAGCTCAGTCAAAGCAGTGGAAACGAGCTGGTTCCCCACCTCCTAAAAAGTTTAAGCTGTCCTCTTCGGCTGGCAAAGTCATGCTTGTTGCCTTTTGGGATTCACGAGGAATGATACTTACTCATTTCATGCCAAAAGGTCAAACTGTCCCCGCCAAGTACTATTCTGAAGTAATTCTAAAACATTCCATAAGAGTAAAATAAACAATCACTTACTATGAAAATTTAAACAAGTTATTTTTAATTATCAAAATACCCTAAAATATAAAAGATGTTCTGCTCAGTTACTCTCAAATTAGTATATTTACTTACACATTAAGAAAAACTAATTATTAACCATAAGTTGTTGTCATTCTCACGAATTTAGATGTTCTTCTAATTATAATCACTTAGAGTTCTAATAGAAAAAAAGAAGAATAAAAAAGAAAAGTAGTTAAACTTTGATGAAATGGATTAACATGGTATATCATCAATCTAATGATGTTAAATACGATCCTTATTTGTTCCTTTGAGGTAACAAAAAAAGAATCATTTATTAAGTTTCAGACGATACTGATGATGCCTACATCTGATAATTTTTCAATGCTTTCTTGCATATCAGAGATCAGATCATTCTTTCAAGCACTTCAAACACATTTCACTATTACTCCAATTCCCATAGTAATTGTAAATAGATTTAAAGAAGTTCACATATTAAGAACAATTAACATGCAACCGTACTTAAGGATGAAAAAGGTACAAAACTTTCTTTGATTATTTGAATATGATGTGTGAGTATGTTTTGTATTTGATAAGTGACTGCCTGCGTAGTATTCTAATAAAATAGAGAAAAACAGAATCCCTAAAGAAAGTCCAACACAAGCCATGTTTCAGAAAGGTATTAAAAACTAGTGTAAATCAATTACAATTTTAGTTTTGACATTTTTTATTCAAAGACCGTACGGCAAACAGATTTAATGTTTTTCCATAGGGTAATTGAGCTGTTGTTTGGTTAAAATATTAAAACTACATTCATACATTTTGTTTAGAATGAAATAAGTTGTTAATTAATGTAATGTTGAAAGGTTTGTACATTTACGAACACAATGTCATGTTGTCTGTTTGTGTTGTGTAATGGGTGCCTGCTATATGTTGTTATGTCATGCTAACCATGTGGAATGTTAACAACATCTTTCTTCTCATTTTCTAAATGACATATTGATAATGTACTAATCAATGGAATGTACTTTATGACGTAAGGAAGGAAGTACTATTCCCCCTCAAAAAAAGCAATAAATGACACCACGAATTGTTGTGTTTGTATACAGTTAATTACGAGATAAATACCGTACAGAATAAAAGAAGGTAAAGCATGAAAAGTTCCATGATCAAATTAAAATCATTTAAATAAAAAGAAAAACACGTTTTTATCGGTGCTGTGCAATGTGATTACTATTAAACGTCTAAAATGGGACACTTACATTTAACATGTAATGGTGTGATGGAGACATTTCAATTCAAACAATTTGATTCTCATAATAACACGAATATAAACACGTTTTCGAATGATACCTAACTCTTAATTTTAGCACTTCCATCTTTTCATGTCAAATTAGACTTACATCGGTGTTAACGGTGTGGACGATAAATTATTTTCTGCCGACAATAAATATGCTATATTTTTCAAAGGCATTTGTTTTTAATTCGGCCATTAAACATTTCTGTTTAGATGTTGAGATATAGTGCTGTAAATTGCATCATGAACAAACTGAGCCTGCAGCATTTTAAATTTTGCCGTTTATGGCTTTCTTTAAGGTTTTCATTTCATCTACTTTTATTGTGTCCCCGCTTTAGTGAATTGATGTTTACTAATAACCTGACGAAAAGAAAAGTCTTTTTGATCTTCCGCTCCTAACTTGTAATAAGGATTGTAATGCAAAGAAACTCCTGTTACAAACATTAAAAGATAATAGGAACAGATAAAACTTCTTAAAATTTCTTCGGTCTTATTTCAGAGTGATTATTTGCTATAAAAGAACATTAGTTGCATCGATGTTAGCAGTGATAACAGCTTGCATGAAATGGTTGTAAATATCTCTGATCAATATTTAATTTACTCTGCGCTTAATTAAAGTTGAGCGTACACTCAGTAATTTTGTTGAAGTCTTACTAAATCAAAGTGGTTAACTACTTCTGGATCTCAAAACTGAGCATCGATAGAGAAAGAACATGTGAATTTCAGCTGATCTATGTGTGTACTTAAACACAATATGTGAAGGCAAACGAACGTCATTAACAAAGTTATTTATGAACTTTTGTATCAATTTAAGAAAATTAAAGCTATTTCAGAACATCGAAATGTGATTCTACCTACCTGACTTGAATACTGTATAATCACCCTTAGGATACGTTGCCTACTTTTTTAAATTTTTTCTGTTGACTTCTTGCCTGTGATATGCATGCTTCATAGCCTCGGATTCCGTTTTAAAATGTTTCGCCCATTGTTTTCTCGTTAAGGGCACACGCATTCTTTAACTTATACCATACGCCGCTTTTCACGGAATGGCACTACTGTGTCACATTGAAGGTTCCATGATAACCGCCGTATGAACACATCTGCGGATGTTTCTTAATTTAAAATGATGAGTTCTGCTTAGGCCAGTGCTAGGGGGGACGTGGACGGTAATTTGCACTTTTCAGTACCGTCCATCAACAGGCTCAATCAAACCGAGCCTGCAACATTTTCAATTTTGTCGTGTAGGCTTTCTTAAGGGATTCTGTTTTCTCTACTTTTTATATACTTACCATTTTTGTATCGGATTTCCATACAGAGACCATTTTTCCGGCGTTGGTTCTGAAATGTTCAAAACATGCAATGTGTATGAAGAAAATGTCACTTAACGAACTCAAAATACAAATTTATCACAAAATCTTACTGCAATACGATTCTTAACATTCAAAAACTTATTTATACTTTTATTGAGATTTGGCTCAAAACGATTGAATCGGCGGTCAAAATTCCATTCGAGCTTGTGTATGTAAAACTGGCAAATGAAACAATTTACAATTAAATTTTATACACTCAAACAGTTAATAAAATATTTTATATTTAAACAGAGCCTAAGGTAGAGAAAAACAGAACCCCTAAAAGCACGTCCAAAACTACAAAAATGACAATGTTTCAGATTCGCTTTGATTGTGGCTTATCAAGGACGGTAGTGGCAATTGCAAGCTTCCATTCTAGCTCCCAGCACAAGCTTAAACGATTTTCAAATATTTTACATATAATTATGAAATTTTCTGTTTTGGAAACCTCCGAAGATGTGATCATTAAACATCCGATTTATCACGTGTTACCTGTCCGTGACAGTCGCTGTATTGTCCTCAACTAAAAGAATGCTTGTGTCCTTGCCTTCACGAAAAGGAAAATATTGGTGCTTCCGACTTTTACACATATACATATATTATTCTATGTAACAAAAAGGGATAATGCATGTACTTGTAATTTATTAATTTTTAAAGTCAGGGTTATGTGGATTTATTTTCTGTATTTACTGTTTGTTGTAGCTTGTAAGCTATGTTGTATTGCTGCTTGCATCAAATACTTGTAACACTAAATTATGCATTTTGGAAAAAGCCTATGAAAAAATGTTTATTTAATACTTTTGTCAAACACACGTGTGTGTTGTAAAAAATAAACTTCACTACTATACATCTTTAATGTACATATAAAAGATATTAACTTTAAATAAAAGACAACATGTAAAATTCTAGAAATGGTAAGTATTGTCCCCTTTTCCTTTGGCTGTGTGGGCCAATAGTCAATCATTTACTTGTTTTCTTTGAATTCCTAATCAGTTACAAATTATTTATCATTTAGTGATTTACCTGTCCGTGCTCTGTCTTTGCCCTGTCCTGTTTTTGTTTGGGGTCCGCCTGGGCTCCTTGCCACTGGTTCTTGTTGCTGGGTCATATGAGGGTTGCGTTTATTGAACGCCGCCTTTCCTTGTTGATCTTGTTTATCATATTTTTTCAATACTAATTAACTGAATGCAATATTTCACTCAAAGTTGATGATAAAATACAATTACTGCGTTATGTTTTTTTAGTCTTATTTTAATAATATGCTTTCAATCACTGGCTTTATATTCAGTTTTTTTACAAATATTATTACATTTTCACTGTTACTTTGCTGCCATACAACAGACACAGTTTATAATGAACTAAACACCACTGTTCATTTCGAATTTCTGTCGATATATACGTATATGAGTCACCAAATTTGTTATAAGTTTAAAATTTTATTGCTTTGAAATGCTTATCACTTTTGAAATTTTGAACCTTAAACCAATTGCACTTGGATACAAATTGTCTTCGTGTTAAAAAATAGACTGTCGAAATTGTAAATTCTTAGGATATTTGACCTGACGAAGCAATTTTGTCTGACAACAGAAGCTTGAAAATATACCGGAAATAATTACTTTTAGGAACCCATTAAATATCCAGATGTATATTAAAAGGACTATGGCATTTTGCAAATAATTTTTTCATAATTGTATTTTTAAAATGTTAAAGATGTCAGTATAAGTGTGTTCATGATGATTCATATGATTGGTCTTACCTTGGTCAATAGGCTTAAACTTATTTGGTCTTATAGTGCAAACAGTTTAACGTTTTCATTTAATGTCGCCTTTTATTTCTGATTTTTATATTCATATCTAATTAAGATTTAAAAAGTAAAGCTCTCTCTCGTTTCAGTTGAATATCACCAAAGAAAACATTTTCACTTTACAATGTTTTGAAATAATGAGATAGCAGTTGGATATGTGAAAACATTGGAAAAAGTATTAACAAAACCGCAGAATAATTTTATTTAAAAAATCCAGTTCAAAATTCCCAAGGAAAAAAAGAATCCGTGTAAAAAATTTCTAAAAGGGACAAGAGCTGTTTTAATACAATTCAAAGTATAAAAAGATTCAAATTTTGTTTCCCCCCTTTTGTTACACAATTTGTTTTTGTTTTCCCCCTTTAAAAATTTAAATACATTTTGTTTGGAAAATTTGACTTTAAAGTGTTAAAACCCTTAAACTCGTATATAGAAATTTAAAAAAACTATGGGAAAGGGTATTTTCCCGGGGAAAATTTTTATAAAAAGACAGATTTTTGTCAAAAAACACCCTTTTTTTGGGTTTTTTTTTTTTTTTTTTTTTTTTTTTTTTTTTTTTTTTTTTTTTTTTTTTTTTTTTTTTTGTTTTTTTTTTTTTTTTTTTTTAATCTACACAGTCACGTTTTCTTTCCTGAGGTTTACGACCAGAAAGAATATGATAACGTTGTCATGATGTAATCGTATCTGTTTATCCGTCATTTATAACAATGCAGACGAACATCCAGTATTGTTCCGAAGGATACCGTGACTGGCTTGATCTTTGAAAGCAACGAATTAAATACAATTTATTCATGTTACAAATAGATGTATCTATCAACTTGTTTTTTATAACTTTTTGTGAAATATGAGAATTCGTTAAATATTTATGTAAACAATGTCACGTTATATATCCGTATGAAATGTAACCATAATCTCAGTAATCTGATGCAGTGTGATTTTTAAAGACAAACATCATATACATTGTCGTAGAAAGTGTATGGATTTCTGATGAAATTGTCGATCTGTTTTAGGATCGTTCATTGAACTCCGCCTTTCCTTGTTGATCTTGTTTTATCATATTTTACTGTTATTAATGAATGTTTTTATTGAGATGAACAATTTCAATGGCAGTAGCAAACCAATACGAGAAAAAATATGTACGTGATAGACATACGTATAAACAAATTCTAGATTACCCTCCTTTTAAATGTCACCTCCTTTTAATACTGTTTATCGTGAATCATTTATGACCAGTTAAAATAACTAACATTTCATTATACGGATTATTATGTCATTCATTCCTCCAAATGATCTGCCAGTATGGTCACCTTAAATGCTTATTGGTAAAGACGTAAACACAGTAACCTTGCAGCAAACGTTTGATGGTGGGATATTTCAAATAGTTTGCCCATGTCAACATAGATATACACTGTCCAGCAAACAAACATGGACAATTCAGATGAAACATGCAAATTCACCGCACATTGATTTAATTGTTTTAATCTCATAAGGCTTTTTGATAAAAGAATTAATAGAAACATCGATAACTATAAAAAGTTTAAACGTTTTTGTCCGAAGGATTAAAAACTAGCATGACAAATGTTTCTGAATTTGATATAACATTTGTTTAAAACTTTGCACTGATAGTTCGAAATATTCATGCCGAACAGTTTGTCTTTTAACACAAAGATATTTACGTACATTATGATTTTAATAAGCTCCGTTATCTAATTTTTCGATCAGACATGTGTATAAATAATTATCTAAAAATATATTTCACTTAGTACGTAAAACATTTCATGAATAGTAATTAAATGCTTAATCTATTTTAATGTCTGACCTCCCAAAGCTTTTACCGTCTGCATATACTCGCAATACTTAAAATTCTCCACATTTAATAGTTTATCTATTACACATTCTTCTGATTTAGTTATGTACAGTTAATTAAATCATTTTTGTTGATGTCGGATGTTAGTTCAAAATGTAATTGTTACTTCTTCGTGTTACTTATGTTTTCAACATTATTTGAAAAATACAAAAATATTATTTTCGTTTAAAATTAAAATTTTAGGCATTATTCAATTAGAACATTCAATCAGAGATGTTATATTTTCGATCCTTAAATATTGTTAAGTACAACATTTTTGTTAAGTACAATATTTTCAAATAATCTCACTTGAGTAATATTGATTCACCCTTAGGATATGTTGCCTGCTTTTTAACTTTAACGTCTTATCTATGATATGCAGGTTTCGAAACCTCTGATCCCCTTTCAAAATTCCATCAAGTTTAGTTCCGCCCATTGTTTTCTCGTTTAGGGCACGCGCTTTCTGATACTCTGGGACCATACCTCGCTTTTCATGGAATGACACTTAGTGTCACATTGAAGATCCGCCGTATGATCACATCTACGGATGTTTCGAAATTTCACCATTTTCATGCTTAAATAATGAATTCTGCTTAAGCCGGTGCTATTGGGTGTTGACAGTAGCATAGAAAAAGTACACCTTGTCTTGTGTTTGTTTTGTAATTGGTTAAATCATTAAAGTAACAACAAACAAACAAATAAACTAAAACCAAGAAACACCATGTTTTGATAAACGACTGTCTTCTATTTGTTTAGATTTCATATGTTCGTTCAAAATATTTGTCAACAATTTTAATTTTCTCAAATAGCTGTGTTCTATATTCATGTCTTAATTTTTTACATTCTACTATTGTATGTGAACAGAGATGAGTACATAAGACGCATTTTGTGTAAATAGATAAAGCATAAATATTGCTTAAAATTTATACAGACATACCTAAAAGTTAGAAAACTAGTTTTTAATGATTTAATGTGACCATAATGATTTTTGGGTTAATTAGATGCAAAAGGTGAAGATATTATTTAAGCCGTTTCTTTTAAAAATGTAATAAATTTGACAGGCAAATGTTTTTACTTTCCTTTTCATAGGAAGCTATTTAACGAATAAGTATGTATAGAAAGATTATCAAAATTCCCTAATGAAAGATACAAAAATATAGTTAAGTAGTTATATCCCATAGACAATAAAATCACATATTGTTAACAGCTGTAAACACTCTTTTAGCATATTTCAAATTTCATATTTTCTATATCATTGGAAACCGAACAAACAAAAACCAAACGCTAGTTCCTTCGGGTACTCATTTGATCCTCAGAATTTGCTGCTGAATTTCATAAACATCAGTTAAACATCTGTTTTTCAAATGATATTCACATTTTTCTAAAGCACAAATGTTATGCTGGATCAAACAAAAATTTTTAAACTTAATAAATTGTACAGTTTATAAAATATAAAATCGGAATAAGATATCAAAGTAAAATTGTTAATGGTAATCAATTAATTGAATTCAAATATCGGTATATATTTTCTCGTTGTTCATTATGACAATAAACCAAATATTCTATGCATCAGGTATCAAAATATTCATGATGTTTTAACATCTTTTGCTGTTGATAATGCTTTCGAAGGATCACCATCTTTCCGGATTATTATACTCATAACAGCAGGTATCACGTGCCGTATGACAGCTGTAAAAAGTGCCCCGTACTTCACATTGTTGTTACAGTGTAACTTCCGAATTCCGGAACTTCTGAAATCCGGAAACTTCTAAAAACCGAACAATTTTTTCGGTCCCGATTTTTCCCCTTCTATTTTCTATCAATATAATACTTCTGAATTCCGGAACTTCTAAATTCTGAATTCCGGACGATATTTTTGTAAAATTAGAGTCAAGTCAATGCAATTTTACCTCCAAAAACCGGAAATATCCAAAGGTGTGAAATACATTGTAAATCGAGAATGTTTACCCTGCAGGAAGATTTAATCTCCCTATCGATTGTTTACTAATTAGCGGTGATCGTGTAATTTGACACGCGTTAAAATCACAAACTGTGAAATGGTATGTTTGAAATGATGCGGTTAATCAAAGTAATTTACGAACGGTCAGTTAATTTGAAGTGTTTATTAGCGGATTAAATGACAATTAATTGGACAATGTATGCATCAAACGTCTTTAGGGATTTTATTGCATTTGATGTAATAATTAATTTACTAGCATCGGACGATATGTAAGTTTATGCAATTAACAACGTTTCTAAAAATTGATAGAAATTCACAAGCATTTGCAGTTAAGATGAAAACGTATTATTTTCATTCACATCTTTATCTTGATTAAAAGACTATTATATATGATATTACAGCAATCTACCTTGAAATTTAGTGATATTAAAGTGGCTTAGTCTTGTCCACATTATCATGAACCTCTGAATTCCGGAAACCTCTGAAATCCGAACTTTTTGACAAGTCCCATGGGTGTTCAGTTTTCGGAAGTTACACTGTATATATCTGGTCCTTCGGGATCATTGATTGTAACACTTTAAATGTTCAAAATTGAGTACCGCTCAAGTCAGTCGTAGGGGCGTGACGGATGGAGCATTTTTGCATTACCCCTCATGTTCAGACTCAATCAAACCGAGTTTGCAATTTTCTTGTTCTGTTCTTTTTTTTGTTTTAATGCTTAAAGGGGCCCCCCCTTTTCCAAATTTATTGATTTAAGTCTAAAAAAAATTTTGCCCGTACTAAAAATATAGGAATCATTTTTGCCCCGTCCTGTCTATTCATTAAAAAATAATGTCCAATATACAAATTTTAAAATTTCAAAAACCCAAAAAAAAAAATTTTTTAAAAAAACCCTTAATTTTTTTCAATTTTCAAAAAAGGGAAGAGGGTATGTTTAATGTGTTTAAAAAGCATTTTTATATACAGAAAATGGGAATTGATCCAATAGTTTAAAAAATATAAATATATTAAAAATTAAAATAATTTTGTAATTTTAAAAAAACCTGTAAAACCCATATTTTAATGATATTGCAGAAATTCTAAATTAAACAAATAAACGAAACGATTCTCATTAGCTAAATATCTCTCAATATCCTGTAATGTCCGGTTTATTCAGTAGGTAAATAGTAGGTAAATTAATGATTTGTTTCATTAACAAAAATGGTGAAAATCATTTTTGTTGACCAAGCATTCATATTGTTAATTTTATAAACGGCCATTTGACAACAGTTACTCTGAATATTTACTAATAATATTTAACTATTTAATTCATATAGATAATTGTCCTCGTTTTATTTGTACATCAACTTCTATCTTCGTTTGTCTATTCTAATATAAGGCATTTATATTAATGGCTCAAGAAATCTGACAAATGTTTCTCTGATGAAGCGAATTTTGAATTGGATATTAAGTGTTTAGAATGATATTACTTTACAAAAAATGAGTACGTCATTTATCGGCTAAAAATATTTCTTCTAAATCCTATTAGATGTACTTTTGTTTATGAATATTATTAGCAAAGTTGCCATAAAATTATATGATTTTATTAAAGAAGACATTGACTGATGTATATGGTTTCAATACATATAATTTACAGGAAACATTTAGAAATGACAAAGCATCTACAATATACATGTTCAATATATATGATAAGCCAATGTTTAAATTGTAGAAAAAGGTATTTACTGCGGAAATTGACCACATTCTTGATTGTATGTTGGATTTAACTTGCTCTTTCTTTCAATCACAGTGTTTTTTTTTCAAATGTTGAAAACAATATAACGAATTAATAAAAAAAATGCTTTATTGGTCTAAATGAATGTATATTTCAAATATTGTTTATTGAAACAAAGGGTATTTGTTCTTCTTCATTTTTACTGTCAATAAATATCCTTTACTATAAACCGTTTTAATATATGTACGTCGAAGGAATCTTAGAAAGTAAACGTATAAAAGAGCAAGTTCATTTATTGATACATGAGGACATTTCCAGTGTGGTAAATTATGTAGCGATAAGAGTATATAATATACATAACATACTAGTATATAATAAATAACAATGTAAATTGTTTTTCTTTTATTTGCTTACATAAAACACAATAACTGTCTGCAATAATTACATAACATTTACATTCCACTTATATTCAAAAAGACATTTATGATGTTAAGATACCTGTGTAGTTATTGCCTATCTCCTGTAACAGGCGTTTGTTTTATAGTAACGGGTTTCTATAACATTGGGAAAGCGCGTTACTACCTGTACTTTCAAAAGCTTTTTCTATATACTCTTTAATAATGAAATGTATTTAGTGCCTCTTTATTCATAAACACCATTTGTTGGTCAATTACATTTATATTTTACAGCCCATTACATTGAGGTATTCCATTTACATCATCTAGTAGGTGTAATAAATAAAGATGTGGTTATTTTATAAAACCCATCAATAATAAATGCACAAAACGTTCATTTCAATAAAGATTTTAACGACGCCTCATTTCAATAAAAAAAAGCATTAACGTGATAATGTGAATATTATATGAACATTTCATATATATAAACGTATAAACAATACACGAAGACAATAACGTCTGTACGCTGACACGGTAAATAATCCAGTAATAATTGCTCAATCGTTTCGTAAACTTAAGGATATCAGTATCAACAACAATATCATACTATAATAATAACCATATTACCCATATCACTGCCAAACATTTAAGACCATTAGACTGCGTATGGTTTGGAGAAAAAAATGTAAATTTTTTACAACTATTCTGTAATAGAACATTGTTTAAATGTTTTTATAGACGTGCAACGTGATACAGTGTTATTTTGTAAGAATGCTGTTTTTTTACCTAAATGTCTAGCACATAGAATTGAATTTACTGTGTTAGTTTTCTTATTAATTAAGTTCAGAGTCAGAGTATTGTTTTCAATACCAATAAATACTTTTCATTATAAAAAACAATATTTTCTTGTATACATCTATTGAAGATCCTGTAACACAATTTTTCATGGTTTTATTTCATAAATATGATGCTCAAATTAAGATTTGTCAATATTGTAAGTTCCAATAAGCATTTTTTATAAAGATATTACCCAATTTAACATTTCATGTAAATAAAGGGAGGTAATTAGAAATTTATTTTCTATAAATTCTAAGTCAAATTTTCCAATAAGAAATGAATGCATGTAATCTACTGATTAAATATAATGTGCATAAATATTTGCATTACACATTTTACATATTCTTCGATGTTTGAAAATTGTTTTATTTGCATAAATATATACATAATATTATATAATTTTTTGCAAGTCTGGTATATACACATTAACAATATCAGTCACAAAACATACAGGATCTTTAAATCAATCACTTTTTGTTAGATCCAGTAGATTTCTTCACATTGTATGTTGTCAATTTTGAACTACCTTTGCTTTTATATACTTAGTTATTATGACAAAAATATAGATATATGACACAACTTATGGTACCTATGTTAGGGTTATGATTTTATAAGTAAATAAATTCATTAGCAGAGGTTGCATGTGTAAAGGCATGGCATCTTAGCAGGTTTTTTTTCGACTGACTTGTATGTAAAATATATTGAGACAATAAATTATTGTAATTTATTTATTCATTTATTTATTTATTAATTTATTTGTTTATTCATTTATTGAAATTGATTGATAATGACAGCAAGACTCCCATTTTTTAATGATGCGTATGCAAATTTAAGAAAAACGCATTTTAACCATGCAATAGTTATGATAGTACAATACATCCGGAATTTTTTCTATGTAATATGCTAGACAACAATCCTGGAAATATTATATAATTGTGTTTGTTTCCTTATTATTATACTATTGCAACGTCGTAGTCAATTATTATGATGATTTATAAGGTTAGGTCATAATGAAAACTTCTATTGAAAAAATTATGTATATAATGCATAATTTGTAAAAATGAAATAAAACACATTATTTGTCTCAGTGGTTTAAATGTGAAGATTTGCTTATCAATTTATCAGTATAATGAATGACGCTTATATCATAAATTTGCAATAAATGTCATACTAATAAGATCTGTCATATGTTGCGGTTCGGATAGGAATATCCGTCCCGATGGGAGCCGCCCGTTGGGCGGTAACGAGGTTTGCCGAGTTATCGCCCATGGGCGGTATCCATCCCGTGGGCGGTATCCCGTGGCACGGATATTCTGATCCGAACCGCAAACATATGTCAGATATTTTTTCTTGCATATTCTACGATACATTTTCATGTTTAAAATGGTTAACCTCAATAAGATATTTGTTCATGGAAATTAATGTCATTTTCATCCATAACTATTTTCTTACAATAGTGTATAAATTTATAACTTTAATAACAATGGCAAAATGACGTCATCCTGTGCATTTGGTTCCCTTCCTAAATGCGTCGAAATGACGTCATTTTAACGCGGTTCATTCATAAAATGCGCTTAAATGACGTTGTTGTGTGGCATGCGACTCATGCGGAATTTCCGGCATTGGTAAAACTCACGGAAACGTCAGTTTGATATGCAAGAAAAGTATATCTAATTAACGAACGAAAATTACTAAGTATAAAGCCATAAATTATAAAATTTAACTATACAATATTTTCTCCAGTATTTAAATGACATAATATTATTAAGGTGAAGTGTCACATTAATAAAAATGGCTATTGTTTATTTTACTCTTATGGAATGTTTTACTATGAAAATTTAATTAAATTTTTATATTATCTACATACCCTAAAGAATAAAAGAAAATACATACATTTCTAAAAAGTTTGCTCAGTTACTCTTTATCTATATCTACTTACACGTTAAGATAAACTCATTATTAACGATAAGTCATCGTCATGTCATCGGGATTTAGATGTTCCTCTAATTATAATTAATAAGAGTTCAAAAAGTATAAGAAGATTAAAAAAACGAAACGTATTTAAACTTTGATGAAATGGATTAACATAGTATATCATCAATCTAATGATGTTCAATATCAATACGATTCTTTATTTGTTCCTTTGCGGTAAAAAAAAGAATCATTTAGTAAGTTTCAGACGATAATGATGATGCCTACTTTCTTGCATATCAGAGATCATATCATTCTTTTATCCACTTCAAACACATGCCACTATTACTCCCATTCCATAGTAATAAAGACGTTCACGAAAGAACAATTATCATGCAACCGTACTTAAGGGTGAAAAAGTACACATCTTTGATTATTTGAATATGAATATGATATGTGAGTGTGTATGTTTTGTATTTGACAAGTGGCTGCCTGCGTAGTATCCTAATGAGCCGTTGTATCAAAAAGGTATTGAAAATTAGTGTGAAATCAATTACAGTTTAAATATTGACATTTTTTTTCAAAGACCAAACCGATCGTACGGCAAATTATTTCAATGTTTCCCAAAGTGTAATTCAACTGTTGTTTGGTTAAAATATTTAAACTACATACATACATTTTGTTAAGAATGAAAAAATAAATTTTGTTAATTAATGTCATCTTAAGTCTTATCAGTTGAAAGGTTTTAAACATTTGCAAGACAAAATGTCATGTTGTCTGTCTTGTGTTGTGTAATGGATGTCAGCTATATGTTTGTTAAGTCATGCTACCATGCTGGAATGTTAACAACATCTTTCTTTCTAATTTTCGAATGACATATTGAATAAATGTTACTAAAACAATGGAATGTACTTTATGACGTAAGAAGAAAGTACTATTTCCCCTCAAAAAAGCAATAAATGACAACACGAATTGTGGTGTTTGTATACAGGCAATTATTACACCTTCTAAAGAAATAAATACCGTACAGAACAAAAGAAGGTTAAGAATGAAAAGTTCCATGATCAAATTAAAATCATTTAAAGAAAAAGACATGTTTTTATAGTTCTGTGCAATGTGATTACTATTTAACGTCTAAAGATGGGACAATTATATTTAACATGTAATGGTGTGATGGAAACATTCAATTCAATCAATTTGGTTCGCATAATAAGTTCTATATAAACGTGTTTTCGAATGATACGTATCTCTTAATTTAACCACTTCTATTTTTTCATGTCGAATTAGACTTACGTCAGTGTAAACGGTGTGGAAGGTAAATAATTTTCTGCCGATAATAAATATGCTATATTTAACAAAGGCATTTGTTTTTCAATTCGGCCATTAAACATTTCTGTTTAAATGTTGATATCTAGTGTTGTAAATTGCATAATAAACAAACTGAGTCTGCAGCATTTTAAATTTTTGCTGTTTATTTGGCTTTCTTTACGGTTTCCATTTGGGTCCCCGCTGCACTAAATTGATGTTTACTAATAACATGACGAATATAAAAGTCTATTTGATCTTCCGCTCTTACTTACAACGAGGATTGTAATGCAAAGAAAATCCTGTTTCGAACATTAAAAGATAATAGGAACAGATAACACTTCTTAAAATTTCTTCGGTCTTATTTCAGAGCGATTATTTGCTATAAAAGAACATTAGTTGCATCGATGTTAGCAGTGATAACAGCTTGCATGAAATGGTTGTAAATATCTTTGATCAATATTAAATTAACTTATGCGTTTTTTTAATTAAAGTTGGAGGCATACACTCAGTAATTTTTTTGTTGAAAATTCTCGGTAACAAAGTGATCCCTCGGAAGCATTAATCATCAAACAAAAATAAAAAGAATTGCAGACTCGTTTTGATTGAGTCCTTGTACATAGTCTTTACTAAAATCAAGGGGGGTTAAAACTACACATGGATCTCAAATTGAAGCATTCGATAGAAAAATGAACATGTGAATTTCAGCTGATCCATGTGTGTACTTAAACAACCATAAATGTTGGAAGGCAAACGGAAGTCATTAACAAAGTTATTTATGAACTTTTTAAATCAAAGCTATTTTAAAAATCGAAATGTGATTCTACCTACCCTTGACAAAATTTGAATACCTGTATAATCACCCTTAGGATACGTTTCCTTACTTGTGTTTTTTTCGGTTGAACGTCTTGTATGTGATATACAGGGCTTCATAACCTCGGATTCCCTTTTTAAAATTCCATTTTATTTTTGTTTCGCCCATTGTTTTCGCGTTAAGGGTACACGTATTCTTTAACTTAGGGACCATACGCCGCTTTTCGCGGAATGGCACTACTGAGTCACGTTGAAGGTTCCATGATAACCGCCGTATGACAAATTGCAGATGTTTCTTAATTTAAAATGATGAGTTCTGCTTAAGCCAGTGCTAGGGGACGTGGACGGTAATTTGCACTTAAGATATGACTGATGTAAATGATTAGAACTTTTCTGGTTTCCCTTTTTCATAATACGTGTATTAACTTTTGCTATAACATTATCTTCTTTTTAAGAATAAATTTGTTAAATGTTTTAACATATTATTAAGGTGCACTGATGTACAATTTTAGTTAGTTACGACATTTGTTTGTTCTTCAGGTTTATTTACGTCCATTTGTGTAGGAAGCTATAAGCTTATAGACAAATTCCATAATACTTTCTTCCAATCAAACCAATACTGAGCAATGAATGAAACGTTTCTTGCTCAAGGAAACAACGGATCAAATATTGCTGATAATCAAAGAAACAATTTCATTAAACGATTTTTGTTTGATTTTCTTTCGGTTTAATCTATTAGTTTTACGATTTACGAATTAAAAGGGATATATACATAACATATGTACAGTATATACAGCGTTTTAACGGTACCGTTTTTTTTATTCCTTATTCAATTACACACAAACCAAACAAGTACAAATACTATATGACTATAGAAGTACATTATTGAAAAAGTAATGGTATGATTTCCGTCGATTTATCGATTTGATCCAAACAATTGATATTTACTTCTGAATGGAAAAAGAAATGTATCAACAATTTGAAATTCCCTGAAACAGGCTTGAATATATAGTAATTTGAAAGGATAAAGATAACAGAAATCGTAGTGATTTTCATGGAATGACACTGCTGTGTCACAGTGAAGGTTCCATGATAAACCGCCGTATGAACACATCTTTATGGATTCTTGTTTTCTCTATTACAGTATAACTGCTCGTTTACCGATTTCAACAAAGACGAAAATTCCTGAGAACGTAATTTTTAGCTTATTGCTTAATTCAATTTCGATCACTTAATCATTTACCACAAGAAATCAATCTGAAATCTTTATAATTTTATATAATTGATATCTTATATGTTTAATCTTGAAACTTGCAACATTGTGGCGCCACTGATAATTGCTCTCTATCAAATAAAAGGTATGTAGGCATGTGTGATTAAATCAAATTTAAAGCAGAATATTCTGTCAAAAGCTTATTAGAGGAAAGGTGCAATGTATTCGCAATATAAATAATTACAGCATTTGTATAATAAAAAATAAGTACACAGAAGATAATTTAAAGTACATCCATCAAAATATCATTTCCTACAATATGTTTTAACTTCCCTCTTCAATTTTGCATTTTAGAACAAAAGTTTCCAGAACATCTTTTTTTAATGCCTCACACGTCTGTTTTCATTAGCGATCCTGTTATTTTTGAGCAGACAACACCTGCATGAACTGTTTAATATACATGTATAAAACCCACTAGGGTGTCCTCTCCGCTTATACATATATCCATAACCTGTCTTATTCTAATTATCAGATTAGTGGATACAGTAAGAATTTCGACACAACATAATTGTTAACAAAAGAGCACATTGTCATGTTTGTTGTAAAATCTTTTTATTCAAAAGGGCAGATTAGAAATCTATCAATTTGTCTGACTTATCATCTGCTGTATTTGATATTTTTATCAAGCTGTTTACTTTCAAATTTCTTTTGTAGTACGAGGGACGGCCAGAAAAAAATATCCGGACTTTTCATGCTCCTCTCTTTCCACTTGCAGCTATATACACACATTATATATTGGTGAAAACTACATTCATTCCGCCCAATAACGTGGTCAGTTTATTTTCAATAATAGTTGTGTATACGCAGTATTTTGCCCTCTGATACATGATAGGTGTTTTCGTCTATCATGGACTCTTTGTTAGAGGAACAACGCTCTGTAATAAAGTTTCTGGTTGCAGAAGGTGAAAGGCCCTGCCACATCTTTCAGAGGCTTAAAATTCTTTTTTCTGATAAATGTGTATCACGTTCAACCTTCTGCAACTGGGTTTCTCAGTTTCGTGAAGGCAGAACAAGTGTTTGTGACAGGCCTAAGGACTGGCGGCCAGCTGAGGCGGTGTCCCCAAACTATGGTAGCAAATGTTAAAGCTTTTTGTCAACAAAAATCGTCGAGTAACTTTGGAGGAGGTAGCCAACAAGTTTAGCATCGTTAAGGCATCGGCCACACAAGATTTCACAGGAACACCTAGGCATGAGCAAGGTAAGTGCCAGGAGAGTGCTAGACAGCTCTTCGCAGATCAAAGGCAACCAGAGTAACCAATGCAAAAGAACATTTAAGTCGTTTTAATCGTGAAGGAGATAAGTTTTTGAACCGCATTATCATTTGAGATGAGATGCGGGTTCATTATTCCGAACCTGAGACAAAAAGCTCAGTCAAAGCAGTGTGGAAACGAGCTGGTTTCCCACCTCCTAAAAAAGTTTAAGCTGTCTTCTTCGGCTGGCAAAGTCATGCTTGTTGCCTTTTTGGGATTCACGAGGAATGATACTTACTCATTTCATGCCAAAAGGTCAAACTGTCCCCGCCAAGTACTATTCTGAAGTAATTCTGAAAAATCTCAGAGAAAAGCTTAAAGTTTGCACAGAAAAAATGTCCTCCTTCTTCACGATAACGCCCCCTCCATACCGGCGCAGCTACAGTGGAGGTTATCAACTCTTACAAATGCCAATTGTTGTCTCACCCTCCTTATAGCCCAGACCTCACCCCCTGTAACTTTTATTTGTTTCCAGAACTGAAAAAAATTGCTTGCTGGAAAGAAATATAAGACCAGGGCGGCTTTGATATCTGCTGTTACACAGTACCTAAAAACATAGGTCTACGTCATGGTTCACATCGGGAATACAAAAGCTCCACGAAGATGGCAAAAGTGCGTAGACGTAGGTGGAGAAAATTTTGAAAAAGAGTAGAAAGATTTTTTTTAAATGTTGAATGGTTTTTCGAGAACGAGTCAAAAGTCCGGATATTTTCTGACTTCCCCTCGTATGGTAGAACTTTTTACCTAATTGAATCTAATTGAATGCTTCTTAGCATTTCGTAACAAGAACTACAATCTTCAGATTTGTGACGCAAAAACTTTTATCTACACATTTGATATTTTAGTTGTACTTTACAAAGGAATAAAAATGCCTTAAATTTTTGTATAGGAATTGAAATAATTAAGATGCACAGACAGTGTGCAAGTCAGTGCCAATATGCCAAAATCGTGTCCAGCATATTTCATAGTCGATTTCTTAAATCTATTTAACAGTATTGCATAACAAAGAATTATTGCAGGGTAACAACAGAGGTTTTATCATATTTATTACAGATTCATTACGCTCTTGTTGTTCATCAATTACAGCTATAATTAACTGTTAAATAGTTCACATAACAAGATCGACTGAAACCAATGTATATGCTAAGGAAAGCGTTCTTTCAACAATCTTAGCAACGTATTATATAATTAAAGTAACGTTTTGACTAACTTAAATTTACTCGATGTCTATCAACAATCACTTAACTTTAATTCCGAGATAACTAAAGTTTAAATGTTAAATGTTTTCATTCCTATCGTGTTTAAAATGTTGAATATGAAAAAGGCTGTGAACTCTTAACTAGCCAGATTGTTGTCCCAGTGGTGTAATCTCTATAATCATATTTCTTGCCTGTAAGAAACATTCAGTTAAATTTCTTATCGTCCGTCAAATATAGTGTAACTTATTTGTCGATAGCAAGTAATCAATATACTTTTTCCACATCTGCACACGACAACATTCCAGTATCGTACAGTACTAGCTTAAAACAATAAGGTGTTTGTTTGGAACTTCTGCTAAGTGTACAAACATCAACATCAAAGTAAAAGGCTTTTAGATTACGACTGTCGTCTTATGCAGATATCAGTGATGTCCGAACATTTTGTATGATAAACATGATACGTGTTTTTATAAACGTCTAAAAACATTCAAAGTTGTAATATGTTCTCACTTTTATTGTTTATGCATTTTTATCGTAAATAATTTGCTGGTATGTTGTTCTTGTTGTTTGTTGTTGTTGTTGTTGTTGTGGATGATGATGATGTTGTTTAACATCAGAAAAACATTTATTAGGTAAAATAATAAAAACCTCTAATGACATTCTAGGTAAAATTGATTGAAAATAAATGTTGTAAGAACATTTAAAAGTAACAAAATTGTTACATAATAAAGTATCAATGCGCTCTCGGTTATTATAAGTTATATTATATATATCAAAATGTTTACTTCAGAGTCTGTACGCTGGCACGGGATATAATCCGGTAAGAATTGCTTAATCGCTTCGTAAACTATAGGATATCAGTATAAACAACAATAATATACTGTAATAATAACCATATTACCAGCAAATTCACTTATTTGATCACTGTCAAACAGTCTATTAGTGTATTTCTGTCAGTCCATTAGACTGCGTATGGTTTGGAGAACAACAATGTAAATGTTTTATAACTATCCTGTAATAGCACATTGTTTATATGATTTTTATAGACGCGCAACGTGATACAGTGTTATTTTGTTCAAATATATCCGAGTCTGCGTCAATAAGAATATTTTTTTTCTAAATGTCTTCCACGTTACAATGTTATTTTTTTAAAATCAAAGTTGAGTGTTGTTTTCGATAGCAATAAATACTTTTATTATAAAACAATATTTCCTTGTATACATCTATTAAATCAATCACTTTTTGGTCGATCCAGTAGATTTCTGTATATTGTGTGTTGTTCATTTTGAACTTTCTTGGCTTTTATATACTTATTTATCGTGACAACAATATAGAAATATGATACAACTTACGGTATAGTACCTATGTTAGGGTTATGATGTCATGAAAATAAATCCATTTGCAGAGGTTGCTTCGGTAAAGGCATGTCATCTTAGCAGGTATTTTTTCGATTGATCTGTATGTAAAACATATTGAGACAATAAATTATTGTAATTTATTCATTCATTTATTTATTTATTCATTTATTTTTCGTTATTTATGTATCTTTTTATTTACATTTGTTTGTTTGTTTGTTTGTTTGACTGACTGACTGACTGACTGACTGACTGACTGACTGATTATGACAGCGAGACTCAAATATTTAATGATGCGTATGCAAATTTGAGAAAAACGCATTTTAACCATGCAATAGTTGTAATAGTACAATAAATCCGGATTTTTTTCTATGTAATATGGTAAAAAACAATCCTGGCAATGTTATATAAATGTGTATGGTTTCCTAATTATTACACTATTGCAACGTCGTTGTCAATTATTATGATGATTTATGTTTAGGTTATTTTCAGAATGAAAACTTCTACTGAATATATAATGTATATGAAGCATAATTTGTATAAATGAAATAAAACACATTATTTGCCTCAGTGGTTTATATGTGAAGATTTGCTTATCAATTTATCAGTTAAATGAATCACGTAGGTAAATGAATCACGTACATATCATAGATTTGCAATATATGTCATACAAGTATATCTAATTAACGAACGGAAATTACTAACTTAAAGTATAAAGCCATAAATTATAAAATTTGACTATACAATATTTTCTCCAGTATTTACATGACATCATGTTATAAAGTGTAAGTGTCAAACTAATGACATTGTGATTGTTTATTTTACTCTTATGGAATGTTTTACTATGAAAACTTAAACAAGTTAATTTTAATTATCAAAATACCCTAAAATATAAAAGATGTTCTGCTCAGTTACTCTCAAATTAGTATATTTACTTACACATTAAGAAAAACTAATTATTAACCATAAGTTGTTGTCATTCTCACGGATTTAGATGTTCTTCTAATTATAATCAATAAAAGTTCTAATAGTATAAGAAGAATAAAAAAAGAAATGTATTTAAACTTTGATGAAATGGAATTATATATTAGTATATCATCAATCTAATGATGTTCAATACGATCTTTTTTTTGTTCCTTTGAGGTACAAAAAGAATTCAGACGATAATAATGATGCCTACATCTGATAATTTTTCAACGCTTTCTGGCATATCAGAGATCAGATCATTCTTTCAACCACTTCAATCACATTTCACTATTGCTCCCATTCCCATTGCAATTGTAAATGGATTTAAACAAGTTCACATATTAAGAACAATTATCATGCAACCATTCTTTATGGTGAAAAAGGTGCAAAACATTGATTATTTGAATATGATATGTGAGTGTGTATGTTTTATATTTGACAAGTGGCTGCCTGGGTAGTATCTTAATGCGCCATATATCAAAAAGGTATTGAAAAGTAGTGTGAATCAATTACAGTTTAAATATTGACATTTTTTGTTCAAAGACCACACCAATCGTACGGTAAATAGATTTGATGTTTCTTAAAGGATAATTGAACTTTTGTAAGGTTAAAATATTTAAATACATTCATACATTTTGTTTAGAATGAAATAAGTTGTTAATTAATGTTATCTTAAGTCTTATCAGTTGAAAGGTTTTTACATTTGCAGACATAATGTCATGTTGTCTGCTTTTGTTGTGTAATAAGTGCCTGCTATATGTTTGTTAAGTCATGCTAACCATGTAGAATGTTAACAACATCTTTCTTCTCATTTTCGAAATGACATATTGATAATGTTCTAAACAGTGGAATGTACTCTATGACGTAAGGAAGAAAGTACTATTTCCCCTCAAAAAAGCAATAAATGACAACACGAATTGTGGTGATTGTATACAGTCAATTATAACACGTTCTAAAGAAATAAATACCATACAGAATAAAAGAAGGAAAAGCATGAAAAGTTCCATGATCAAATTAAAATCATTTAATTATAACGAAAAATATGTTTTATCGGATCTGTGCAATGTGATTACTGTTAAACGTCTAAAATGGGACACTTTTATTTAACATGTAATGGTGCAATGGAATCATTTCAATTCAAACAGTTTGGTTCTCATAATAACCGCCATATAAACGCGTTTTCGAATGATACCTTACTCTTAATTTTAGCACTTCCATCCTTTCATGTCGAATAAGACTTACATCGGTGTTAACGGTGTGGAAAGTAAATAATTTTCTGCCGACAATAAACGTGCTATATTTAACAAAGGCATTTGTTTTCAATTCGGCAATTTAACATTTCTGTTTAAATGTTGAGATATAGTGCTGTAAAATGCATCATAAACAAACTGAGTCTGTAGCATTTTAAATTTTGCAGTTTATGGCTTTCTTTATAGGTTTCCATTTCATCTATTTTATTGTGTCCCCGCTGCACTAAATTGATGTTTTCTAACAAGCTGACGAATATAACAGTCTCTTTGATCTTGAAACGATGATTGAAATTCAAAAAAAATCCTGTTTCAAACATTAGAAGATAATAGGGACAGATAAAACTTCTTAAAATTTCTTCAGTTTTATTTTAGAGTGATTATTTGCTATTTTTTGTTTGTTTGTTTGGATTTTACGGCACGTCAACACATAAATGGCCATATCGTGCCGAATGCTAAAATAGGCTTAAACTATTATGTAAAACGTTGTAAATAAAAATAAAAAAGAGCCAATCAGATCTTTGAATACAAGTTTATCTCTTTCAAATAATCGATGATGTTTTTTGATGGAATTGTATTAAAGAGTTCTTTGAGTGAGTTTACATTAAAAAATCTGTTACGGGCCTGTGAAAAATCATGACATTCCAGAAGAAAATGCTTGACAGTAAAATTTTCATTACAGCCTACGCAGAAAGGGGCATTGTCATTCGTGAGGAGATAAGAATGGGTAACTTTAGTGTGTCCAATTCGGCATCGAAGAAGAACTGTTTGATCATGGCGGTTTGACAAAGACAGAGATGGTGACACATCAAGAGATGGGTTTATATCATGAAGTTTATTTAAGACGGCATTGTCCCAATTTGCTTTCCATTCAGATGAAACGAGTTATTTATAGCCGTTCTAAATCACAAGCAGGTAACAATAAGCCAGTTTTTTTGAAAAATTTAAAGCTTGTTTAGCTAAAGCATCTACTTTTTCATTTCCTCGTATACCTACATGACTTGGAATCCAATATAATTTAACAGATTTTATTTTAAGTATATCATGAAATCGCAAAAGAAGTTTCTTTATCATGATATTGTCAGATTTTTTATTTTTAATGGATATTAAAACAGAAAGCGAGTCAGAAAATATCGCAAATTTATCATGGGTATGTTGTTCTATGTATGACAATGCTAAATCTATAGCTTTTGCTTCAGCAGTAAAAATTGATGCATTATCTGGTAACCTCATACTAGATGTAAAATCATTTTCATACACAGCCGCACCTACTTTGCAACCTTCCTTTGAACCGTCCGTATAAACATGTATAAAATTTTCATGTTCTTCCTTAATTGCTAGAAACTTCTCTTTGAAATGTTCATGTGAATTTGATGTCTTTTTTATATTTGAAAGGTTAATATTTATTTCAGGGGAATTATAAGTCCAAGGTGGAACAGCCTCATCGTCATTTTGAAGGATACTGACAGGATTAATTTTAAGTTTATCTAAATCATCTTTTAAACGAAGGCCTAATGGTTTAATTTCCTTTGGTTTGTTAACAAATTTTTCAATATAATTTGGTTTGAAAATAATATTTTTGGCTGGATTTTTGCTATTTGATGAAATTCTAGTTGCATATTGAAGTGATAGCTTTTTACGACGAAGTTGAAGCGATGGTTCCCCAGCTTCTGCATATAGACTTTCTACAGGTGAGGTGCGAAATGCACCTAAAGCTAAGCGTAAACCCTGGTGATGTATGGTATCTAGCATTTGAAGATATGATTTTCTTGCAGACCCATATACAACAGAACCATAATCTAATTTTGATCGGATAAGACTTCTGTATAATTTCAGTAATGTGGAAGAATTTGATCCCCAATTTGTACTTGATAAAACCTTAAGTAAATTTAAAGCTTTAAGGCATTTAGTTTTCAAATGTTTAATATGTGGTATAAAAGAAAGTTTTTTGTCAAATATAATTCCTAAAAACTTGATTATTTGCTATAAAAGAACATTATTTGCATCGATGTTAGCAGTGATAACAGCTTGCATGAAATTGTTGTAAATATCTTTGATCAATATTTAATTTACTCTGTGCTTTAATTAAAGTTGAGCGTACACTACAATACTTTTTGCTGAAGTCCTACTAAATCAGAGGGGTTAACTGCAAATGAATCTCAAACTTGATTATCGATAGAAAATGAAAATGTGAATTTCAGCTGGTCCATGTGTGTAATGAATGCAAACTAGTCATTTATAAAGTTATTTATGAACTTTTAAACAATGTAAGAAAATCAAAGCTATTTTAGAAAATCGAAAAATGCTCAATAGGCTTAAACCTTTTTGCTCTTATAATGCAAACAGTTTTACTTTTACATTGAATGTCGCCTTTCATATTTGACTTTTGTATTCATTTTTAATTAAGATTAAAATTAACTCTGTCTCGTTTCAGTTGAATATCACCAAAGGAAACAATTTCACTTTACTTTGTTTTGAAATAATGAGATAGCAGTTGGATATGTGAAAACTTTGACAAGTATTACCATCATTAGAATAACTATATTAAAAAGTCCACGTTCACAAATCCGTGCAAAAATGCTAAATGAAGACAAAAGCTGTTCAAAACAATTCAAGGTTGGACACTTACACTATGTTCTTATGTTTCACAATGTGTTTCGTATAAAACTTCAAATAAATTCGTTAGGAATATTTGACGAAGATACTATAGTTTAAGTGGAAAACGTTTATAAATAGACTTAAAATACTATGGGAAAGATATTTCCTGGAAATGCTTATAAAAAGACAGATTATGTCATAAACAACCTTTTCGTAATGTTATACTACAGTCACGTTTTCTTTCCTGAAGTTTTCGATTTGAATATGATAACATTGTCATGATGTATCCGTCATTTATAACAATGCAGACGCACACCCATTATTGTTCCGGATGATACCGGAACTGGCTTGATCTCTTTTGAAAGGAACGAATTAAATTCAATTTATTTATGTTACAAATAGATGTATCTATACATGTTTTTATTACTTTTTAAGAAATATGAGAATCCGTTAAATCTTTATGTAAACAATGTCACGTTATAATCGTATGAAATGTAACCCTGATCTCAGTAATCTGATGTAGTGTGATCTTTAAAGCACAACATTATATACATTGTCGGAGTTCTGATGAAAATGTCGATCTGTTTTAGGATCGTTCATTGAACGCCACCTGTCCTTGTTGATCTTGTTTATCATATTTTATTGTTATTAATGAATGTTCTAATTGAGATGAACAATTGCAATGACAGTAACAAACCAATATGAGAAAACTATGTACGTAATAGACTTGCGTGTAAACAAATTCTAGAATAATCCCTCTCATTGTGACCTCCTTCTAACACTGTTTATCGTAAATCATTTCGAATAAGTTATAAAAGTCAAATTTCATTTTACGTGTTTTTATGTAATTTATTCCTCCAAATGATCTGCAAGCACGGCCACCTTAAATGTCTCATTAGTATAGACGTTAATACAGTAACCTTGCAGCAAACGTTTGATAATAGTTTGACCATGTCAACATAGATATGAACTGTCATGAAGCCTACCAGGCAATTGTTTTCATTGTTTTTATCTCTTTAAACTTTTTGATAATATAATTAATAGAAAATCGATAATGATTAAAGTTTTAACTTTTTTGTCCGGAGGATTAAAAACTAGCTTGACAAATGTTTCTGAATTTGAAAACATTTGTTTAAAACTTTACACTGATAATTCGAAATACTGATGTCGGACAGTTTGTCTTTTAACACAAAGATATTTACGTACATTATGATTATAATAACTCTGCTTTCTAATATTTCTAATATTTCCATCAGACATGTGTATAAATAATTATCTAAAGCTATTAGAGTATGAGCTAGAAATGGAAAAGGTTACCCCCTCTGGGTATTTTATGGGACCCATGTAGTTTTAAAGATAAACATATAGAAAGACATTTGCAAGTTGTTGTATGACTGAAACGTTTACCATTAAGACACAAGCCAATGTGAATTATCTGCCCCTGTCACAATTTCTTAATAAACAGCCTTATTGAAATAACCATAACGGTAATTTTTTAATCAAATGAATTGTAATGTGGTCGGTTTTTGTTTTAGATCATAGACAAGGTCTCTAAAATGATTTACTTCATAATTAATTAATGTTATTACTTTTCAAAATGGCCGCCAAATTCAAAATGGCCGCCATTTTCCTGTTATTTTATTAACATTTTAATATCAACTTTGTGGTTTTGTTTGAAAAAAAAGCAAAACATCACTTAAGTATAAAACAAATTTTTGTATAAATATTATAGAAATTAAATAGACTTATTGTTGTTCAATTTGGTTTAATTATAATGCTATTAAAGGATATAAATTAACCCCCCCCCCTTTCCAATGTTTTACTATATATTATATTATAGCTTTTTAGTCACATATTAATTATTACTCGAAATCTTCTTCGAAAATGACATCAATATAAATTTCCATCTCAATTTCCTCTAGATCACCTTCTTCATTTTAATCATCTTCTAACACTTCACTTGCATTTTTATTAGCTATGATTTCAAATAATTCTGGTGGTAGTATATTTCCCTCTGTCCATGTACAATGTATATGTGAGACCTCCGGTTGTACTAGTATTCCACCCATTTCTACCAGGACTTGGAATAGTTGGGAATTGACAAAAGGCATTTCACCACACAAATAATCTAAAAATATGCATGTTTAATGTGGAAAGATATGGTGGTATTGAATGCAAGTCAATAACATAGGTAATTGTAAGCATGTCTGCATTTGATCTAAACTTTTGTCTGAAAATGTCAACGCGCAACTTATTTATGACACTTCATTTTATTTTCCTGTATAAAATGCAAACAAACTATTCTAGAATTTTGAAATCTTTTTTCTCTAATATCAACACTCTTGCCCATTCTCTTGAAAACTGGTTATAATTCCCCCTTCTTATAACAAAGGGCTAGTGGTATCACATCCGCTGAAAATATGTAGCCCAATCAATGCTTTGCAAAGATCTTCTCCTAGTCTATCAATGATTTTATTTACTTTTACCAGACTTTTATTACTAGCCAAACCAGTGTCAAATAGTATTAAACTGTTGATAGACTGTGCTTACGTTAGAAGTAATACCATAACATCAGTATCAGGAGCAAGTACAATTATTGCTTTGTCATTATTTTTAGCCACATGTTGCATATGTAGCATAATTCATGTATCGGCTTCCTCCTGACACGTATGTAGATCTGGTATTACTTCTACTTTTCCTTCTTTACTTTCGAGGAATACACATGTCTGGGTTTGATCCCCAGGAAATGCTTTGGTAGATTAGCACGAAGGAAGGTAGTCTAGTACTGGTGTAACTCTCCAGGAACGATGGTTTAGAAACTACCCGCCTATATGACTGAAATACTGTTGGGTAAAGGCGTAAAATGAAACAAACAAACAAACAAACTTCACAAGCATAAGATTCTCTTTCCGTCCAATTTCCCTGCATATTTAACTTTAGAAAATTCCTCTAATATCAATCTTGTCAATCGTTTCTTATTTTTATTATTATTACAAAAAAAACCTTTCCAGTTTACCAAACATTGGTTGTGCTTGTGGTATTTTAGGTTTCAACTCTTCGGCATTTTCTAGTTGGGTGGTTCCAATATTCCTACTTGAATAATGTTGAATCACCCTTAGGATATGTTGCCTGCTTTTTAAATTTGTCTTTTGACGTCTTATCTGTGATACGCAGGCTTCATAACCTCAGATCCCCTTTCTAAATTCCATTTTATTTAGTTCCGCCCATTGTTTTCTCGTTTAGGGCAAAAGCATTCTTTTACTTGGGGACCATACACCGCTTTTCATGGAATGGCACTACTGTGTCACATTGAAGGTTCCATGATAACCGTCGTATGAAAACATCTGCGGATGTTTCTAAATACAAAATTTCACCATTTTCGTGTTAAATGTTGAATTCTGCTTAAGCCGGTGCTAGGGGGCGTGGACGGTAACTTGCACTTTCCAGTACCGTCCATGAACAGGCTCAATCAAACCGAGCCTGCAACATTTTCAATTTTGCCGTGTTGGGCTTTCTTTAGGGATTTTGTATTTATCTATTTTGTTGCATGTTATCAGGTATGTATCACTCATTCCTCTTCATGACTTTTCTGCAGATTTGATAAATTCTGCTTTTTACGTGTCTGTCACAAAGCCTGCACGCTCACATTGTGGCAAAATTTCAAAATCTTTTTCAGCGCGTCTTAAAAGGTTGAAGAGAGACAAGAAAGTGCTTGAAGATATATGTATATTATGTTTTTGTTACCTGGCCTCTGTTCATTGAATAATCGCCTTCGAGATCATGCATTACTTTTGCCTTGGCAGTCTTTGTTGGTAAGCCATCTGCTGAAGCTAGAGACTAAGGGAATGGTCCAAGCGGATACGTTAGTGTTTTTTTAAGGATAATGTCATTTTCTTCTGATAACATGATAAACTGACCGAAGACATTGCCAGCGACCTTAACTTCAATAAGATTGTTCTGAGTTTATGTCACTTTCTTAACTCTCTTTGTTTTTCAGTTTTGCTCCTTCAGTGGCGCATAAAAACTAACAGTTTTATCAACCAGACGTTCTCTAGGCGAGCTTTTTGTGTGCCTCAAGTCCATTTTGATAGGCATCAAGCAGACTCTTGTCGATCTCTTCTGGTGCAGGAGCCCCTGAACTGAAACAGAACAACACATCCCTACTATCTGTTACAAATGGATTCATAAAGCTAGTTATTGATTATTTGAGTTTCGTGACATTTTTTTTTCAAATGCAGCTATATTTGCTGGTTGTGTATCAAGGTGTGTAGAAGAATCCACTGATGATATGCCGGCCATGTAGAATGTAGCTTCAACATAGCTGGATCTCGTGTGTTGTGTTTGACTCCATCTGTAGTAGGCAGCAAAGTTTCTGCTGAATCCTATTATGCATCTACGAGACTTTGCATGTCTGTTTATTACTTGCTCAACAGTTATATTAACAGCATTTTTGAAGAAGCTCTCTTGATCCTGGGTGTGTTGAATCAATTTGTTAAAATAAGAACATATACAGATAGATATTTTGCATAGTTTTGATGATCATATGCAAAGAATAATTGTAGCATATTTTATAATGTTGATATGTATAGGTCGAGATCATTTTCCTTCGTTGCTCTCATAAAACGAAGAACCAGCCAGATGTTAACAATTGATCCATTCAAAACAGTGCCGCCTACCTTGAACTAAATCTTGATACCTCTTATAAAGTTCAAAAACAGAATCATTAGCTAACACATCTACAAGGTGTTCACATCTTTGATTCTTAGCTAGCACATTTAACGATTGGTTAATATCTTCCATGCACTACAGTTGTGGATTTTGATAACTGCTGCTACAAAATCTTCAAAAAGCAGTCTTTCGAGAGTTTCAACTTTAAACACATTAACTCTATCATGAATTTTGAGAAACGACTTCCGCAAAGCCGTTTAAACCTAGCAAACGAAAAGCCCCTAAATGTTTGATAGTATCACTGTACTTAGTTGAATTTTCCATACTAAAGAATATGCCTTTTAGCAGCAGCCAAATCAAGGGTCACAAATGTGTACTGTTGGTTAATACAGCTCTTGAAACACTTAAAATTTCTAGAATTTTCTGAACATTGGCATTTTTTGTACTTTGGGCAATTAAAGTACATTGGTAGACATGTACTCTTCTGTAGAGGATGTTTGATCTTGCAACTCAGAGGTTAGAGAGATCCAGCCAGCCCAACTTGGAACAATCTGCTTGTCATGTATACATGGACCAGAGAAAGTCAGATGAAACAGCAAAACCCAAAATATTTCCTTTGTCGAAAGGTAATGATAAATGGTTCTTATTTCCTAATAATTAAGCATTAAGCCAATTCTTCAGGATTGTATTTAACAGTGCGTGCCTTAGTCACCTGTATATTTGATATATTAGTGGATGTCTGTTCTCTTTTAGTGTCATCATCATCATCTTACGGCTGTTCTCTTTCTTGAATGACAATTCTGTGTGCAGCATCGGTTGTTATTTAGATGGATTAGATGGAAATGGTCCCAGCACAAGTGTGTTATCAAATTGCTTTTTGCAGAAATTGCATCAGGATGTCCTGATCAATAGTACGGTTACACAGTTTCCAACTCCAAAATCTGAGAGTATGACTGACAATGTCCGAAATGATTCATCAGTGTCTTATCCTGTGTTGCATTTCAAAAAAGATTTAATCAACAAAATCACTATAAAACAATTGATTTTTAGGGAGAAGCATACCATTATACTTCTGCTTTTTTTCTAATGGCGCAATGAAAATAGGGGAAGTAACTTCAAAATGTTTTTTAAAGGGGAGTAACAATGATAATGAAATGTAATACATTAATCTCAATTATTGCTCTAATAATAATGAAAAGCTACCAACTAAATAAAATAAGAGTAAGAACAGTTTCCTTTGATGGAACTCAACGAGCAGCCTTTCTGTAAAATAGTCATTTTGGTGTGGGTAAGCTTTGCAATTCAATATAGTCATATGAATATACATAAGCAGGAACGGAACGGATAAGTCAACTACCAACTTTTTAAATTGTTTTTCATATAAGTGAGAGTATATTTAATTTTTTAGAGGGGACAAAAAGTCAATATTCGCATGAAATTCAATTAAACCTACATGTATCTTATCGAACTCGAAAGGCAGCTCAAATCGATCCCAAACAATTACAGTATGTTCATATCTCTATAAAATTGAAATAATATTCAAGAACAGACTATTTAAAATTCTACCTAGCATCAGGGTCTTTCTATTTGAAAGACCCTGCTAGCATAGAGTAAGTTTCACTAAGCATATCATATATAACTAATAATTACATCAAACTATTTATAAATGGGTATAAATACATTATTTAAATATTGTTATGAATTGTTTATTTGTTCAATATTTTGCGGCCCTTTTAAAATGACGGACACCATTAATTATGTTATTTTTTTGTTAAAACTTAAAACTTTTTGTATAAAACATATATTTACAACTCAAAACAATGTTTAGATCACAAACTTACTTTGTCATAGAGAAGATATCTGAAGAACTCTTATAAAACTTATATAGAAAAAATATGATTCAAGGGGAGATAATCAACTTGTTCTATTGGATTCATGGTAAACGTTTCAGCTAAACAACAAGTGCCAATTGATAGCACATACCCTAAGCTTCAATACTATATAGGTGTACAAAAATACCCAGGGGGGGGGGGGGTAAGGGGGTTATGCTAGCCCAGCGTCTATATATTTCACTTACGTAAAACATTTCATGAATAGTAATTAAATGCTTAATCTTTTATAATGTCTGGCCTCCCAAAGCTATTACCGTCGGCATATACTCATAATACTTAAAATTCTCCACATTTAATAGTTTATCAAATACAGAAATAACTTTTCTGATTTGGTAATGTACAGTATATATAAATCATTTTTGTTGATGTCGGATGATAGTTCAAAATTTACTTGTTACTTTCTTCGTGTTACTTATGTTTTCAACATTATTTGAAAGAATACAAAACTGTTATTTTCGTTTAAAGTTAAAATTTCAAGCATTATTCAGTTAGAACATTCAATCAGAGATGTTATATTTCCGATACTTAAATATTGTTCAGCACAAAATTTTTGTTGTGTTTATCGTATTTAAGCTCTTACTATTTGGCCTTTTCTAGTTGGGTGGTTCAAAAAATCTCACTTGGATAATGTTGAATCTCCGTTAGGATATGTTGCCTGCTTTTTAATTTTGACGCCCTATCTATAATATACAGGCTCCATAACCTCTGATCCCCTTTCAAAATTCCATTTTGTTTAGTTCCGCCCATTATTCTTATCGTTTAGGGCACACGCTTTCTGTTACTTGGGGACCATACCTCGCTTTTTCATGGAATGACACTTAGTGTCACATTGAAGGTCCGCCGTATGATCACATCTGCGGTTGTTTCGAAATTCAAAATTTCGCCATTTTCATGCTTAAATGATGAATTCTGCTTAAGCCGGTGCTATTGGGCGTTGACAGTAGCATAGACAATGTACACCTTGTCTTGTGTTTGTTTTGTAATTGGTTAAATCATTACAGTAACAACACACAAACAAATAAACTAAAACCAAGAACACCATGTTTGATTTTGATTAACGACTGTCTTCTATTTGTTAGATTCATATGTTCGTCAAAAATATTTGTCACAATTTTAATTTTCTCAAATAGCTGTGTTCTATACTCATGTCTTAATGTTTTACATTGTACTATTGTATGTGAACATAGATGAGTACATAAGACGCATTTTGTGTAAATAGATAAAGCATAAATATTGCTTAAAATTTATACAGACATACCTAAAAGTTCGAAAACGAGTTGTTTTAAATGATTTGATGTGGATACTTTTTAATACCATAATGATTTTTAGGTTAATTAGATGCAAAAGGTGAAGATATTATTGAAGCCGTTTCTTTTAAAAATGTAATAAATTTGACAGGCAAATGTTTTACTTCCGTTTCCATAGGAGACTTTTTAACGGATAAGTTTGTATAGAAAGTTTATCAAAATTCCCTAATGAAAGATACAAAAATATAGTTAAGTAGTTATATCCCATAGACAATAAAATCACATATTGTTAACAGCTGTAATCACTCTTTTAGCATATTTCAAATTTTATAGTTTCTATATCATTGGAAACCGAACAAACAAAAACCAAACGCTAGTTCCTTCGGGTACTCATATGATCCTCAGAATTTTCTGTTGAATTTCATAAACATCAGTTAAACATCTGTTTTTCAAATGATATTCACATTTTTCTAAAGCACAAATGTTATGCTGGATCAAACAAACATTTTCAAACTCCATAAATTGTACAGTTTATAAAACATAAAATCGGAATAAGATATCAAAGTAAAATTGTTAATGGTATTCAATTAATTGAATTCAAATATCGGTATATATTTTCTCGTTGTTCATTATGACAATAAACCAAATATTTTATGCATCAGATATCAAAATATTCACGATGTTGTACATCTTTTGTTGTTGATAATGCTTTCGAAGGATCACCATCTTTCCGGATTATTATACTCATAACAGCAGGTATCAAGTGCCGTATGACAGCTGTAAAAAGTGCCCCGTACTTCACATTGTTGTTATATTTATCTGGTCCTTCGGGATCATTGATTGCAACACTTTAAATGTTCAAAATTGAGTACCGCTCAAGCCAGCCTTGGGGGCGTGACGGATGGAGTATTTTTGCATTATCCTTCATGTTCAGACTCAATCAAACCGAGTCTGCAATTTTCACGTTCTGTTCTTTTGTTGTTTTAATGCTTCCAAGGCACCCTTTTCCAGATTATTGATTTCAATGTCTACAATGCCGTACTATATAATAATTATATATGAATCAGTTTGCCCCGTCCTGTCTATTCATTACAAAAGTAAGTGTCCACATATACGAGTAAAAAATCTCAATACTCAAAAAAAAACATTCCTAAATCAAACTTTTAATTGTTTTTCAATATTCAGAAAGCGGTAGGTAGATGGTATGCTTAAATGTGTTACCATAAAGCATTATTATATACAGTATCAGGAAATGATGCCAAATAGAATAATAAAAGGTTTAAAACATATAAATTATATTGAAATATGTAATGATTTTGTGAATTGGTACACTGTGAAACCATATTTTGATGATATTGCAGAAATTCTAAATTAAACAAATACACGAAACGATTCTCATTAGCTGACTCTCTGTGAATACCCTGTAATGCCCGATGTATTCAGTAGGTAGATAGTAGGAAAATAAGTGATTTGTTTCTAAATCATTTTTTGTTTATCAAGCACTCATATTATTAATTTCATTAACGGCCATTTGACAACTGTTACTCTGAATATTTACTAATTATAATATACATATTGCATATCGATAATTGTTTTTGTTTTATTTGTACATCAACTTCTATCTTCGTTTGTCTATTCTAATATAAGGCATTATTTTTATTGTTTATTATATTAAATAGATCAAGAAAACTGACAGATGTTTCTCTGATGAAGTATTGTATATTAGATATTAAATGTTTCAGAATGCTATAACTTTTAGTTGAGTAGGTCATTCATCGGCTAGAAATATTTCTTCTAAATCCTATTAGAGGTAGCTTTGGTTTTGACTTGATATTGAAATATATAATTTTGTTCAAGAGGACATTCATTTTTGTATCTGGTTTTAATTCATATAATTTTCAGGAGAAAAGAAATACCATTTTTAAATGTTACTCGGCATTTAAACATATACAATATACAATGTATAGCTGATAAGCCAATGTTTAAGTTGTAGAAAAAGGTATTTACTGCTGCAGTTGACCATATTCTTGCTCATCCACAAACTAATCAATTTTTCGGATTGCATTCAATCAAATGTATTTTACCGTGTTTATATTCAAGTTTTGACAAAAAAAAAATAAATTAACAAATTAATAGAAAAGTGCTTCATTGGTCTAAATAAATGTCTATTTCAAATATTGTTTATAGAAACAAAGGGAATTGTTCTTCTTCATTTTTCACTGTCAATTAATTTACTTTACTATAAACCTTTTTATTACAACTATGTCGAAGGAATCTTAGAAAGGAAACGTATAAAAAAAGCAAGTTCATTTATTAATACATAAGGACATTTCCACTGTGGAAAATTATGTAGCGATAAGAATATATAATATACATAACATACAAGTATAAGTATATAATAAATAACAATTGTTTTTCTTTTATTTCCCTACATAAAACACAATAACTGTCTGCAATAATTACATAACATTTACATTCCACTTGTATCCAAACATACATTTATGATGTTAAGATACCTGTGTAGTTATTGCCTTTCTCCTGTAACAGGCTTTTGTTTTATAGTAACGGGTTTCTATAACGTAAGGGAAGCGCGATACTATCTGTACATTTAAAAGCTTTTTTTCTAAATACTCTATAATGAAAAGTATTTAGTGCCTCTTTTTTCAAAAACACCATTTGTTGGTCAATTACATTTATATTTTACAGCCCATTACATTGAGGTATTCCATTTACATCATCTAGTAGGTGTAATAAATAAAGATGTGGTTATTTTATAAAACCCATCAATAATAAATGCACAAACGGTTCATTTCAATAAAGATTTTAACGACGCCTCATTTCAATAAAAAAAAGCATTAACGTGATAATGTGAATATTATATGAACATTTCATATTATAAGCGTATAAAGAAAACACGAAGACAATAACGTCTGTACGCTGACACGGGAAATAATCCAGTAATAATTGCTTAATCGTTTCGTACACTTAAGGATATCAGGATAAACAGCAATATCATACTATAATAATAACCATATTACCATATCACTGCCAAACATTTAAGACCATTAGACTGCGTATGGTTTGGAGAAAAAAATGTAAATTTTTTACAACTATCCTGTAATAGAACATTGTTTAAATGGTTTTTATAGACGTGCAACGTGATACAGTGTTATTTTGTAAGAATGCTGTTTTTTTACCTAAATGTCTAGCACATAAAAATATACTTAGTTATTATGTATATGACACAACTTATGGTACCTATGTTAGGGTTATGATTTTATAAGTAAATAAATTCATTAGCAGAGGTTGCATGTGTAAAGGCATGGCATCTTAGCAGGTTTTTTTTCGACTGACTTGTATGTAAAATATATTGAGACAATAAATTATTGTAATTTATTTATTCATTTATTTATTTATTTATTAATTTATTTGTTTATTCATTTATTGAAATTGATTGATAATGACAGCAAGACTCCCATTTTTTAATGATGCGTATGCAAATTTAAGAAAAACGCATTTTAACCATGCAATAGTTATAAATCCGGATTTTTTTCTATGTAATGTGGTAGAAAACAATCCTTGCAATATTATATAATAGTGTTTGTTTCCTTATTATTATACTATTGCAACATCGTAGTCAATTATTATGATGATTTATTTTAAGGTTATTTTCATAATGAAAACATGTATGGAAAAATTATGTATATAATGCAAAATAAATTATTTGTAAAAATGAAATAAAACACATTATGTGTCTCAGTGGTTTAAATGTGAAGATTTGCTAATCAATTTATCAGTATAATGAATGACGCACATATCATAGATTTGCAATAAATGTCATACTAATAAGATCTGACATATGTTGCGGTTCGGACCGGAATATCCGTCCCGATGGGAGCCGCTTGCATATTCTACGATACCTTTTAATGTTTAAAATGGTTAACCTCAATAAGATATTTGTTCATGGAAAGTAATGTCATTTCATCCACAACTATTTTCTTACAATAGCGTATAAATTTATAACTTTAATAACAATGGCAAAATGGTGTCATCCTACGCATATAGTTCCCTTCTTAAATGCGTCAAAATGACGTCATTTTAACGCGGTTCATTCATTAAATGCGCTTAAATGACGTTGCTGTGTGGCATGCGACTCTTCTGGCACCCCCATGCCAGATGGAATTTTCGGCATCGGTAAAACTCACGGAAATGCCAGTCTGCTATGCAAGAAAAGTATATCTAATTAACGAACGGAAATTACTAAGTATAAAGCCATAAATTATAAAATTTAACTATACAATATTTTCTCCAGTATTTAAATGACATAATATTATAAAGGTGAAGTGTCACATTAATAAAAATGTCTATTGTTTATTTTACTCTTATGGAATGTTTTACTATGAAAATTTAATTAAATGTTTTATATTATCTACATACCCTAAAGAATAAAAGAAAATACATACATTTCTAAAAAGGTTGCTCAGTTACTCTTTATCTATATCTACTTACACATTAAGATAAATTCATAATTAACGATAAGCCATCGTCATGTCATCGGGATTTAGATGCTTCTCTAATTATTATAAAGAAGAGTTCAAAAAGTATAAGAAGATTAAAAAAAACGAAACGTATTTAAACTTTGATGAAATGGATTAACATAGTATATCATCAATCTAATGATGTTCAATATCAATACGATTCTTATTTGTTCCTTTGCGGTAAAAAAGAATCATTTAGTAAGTTTCAGACGATAATGATGATGCCTACTTTTTTGCATATCAGAGATCATATCATTCTTTTTTCCACTTCAAACACATGCCACTATTACTCCCATTCCCATAGTAATTGTAAATAAATTTAAAGACGTTCAGAAAAGAACAATTTTCATGCAACCGTACTTAAGGGTGCAAAAGTACACATCTTTGATTATTTGAATATAAATATTATATGTGAGTGTGTATGTTTTGTATTTGACAAATGGCTGCCTGCGTAGTATCCTGAGCCGTGTATCAAAAAGGTATTGAAAATTAGTGTGAATCAATTACAGTTTAAATATTGACATTTTTATTCAAAGACCAGACCGATCGTACGGCAAATTAATTCAATATTTCCCAAAGTGTAATTTAACTGTTGTTTGGTTAAAATATTTAAACTACATACATACATTTCATTTAGAATGAAAGAAGTTGTTAATTAATGTTATCTTAAGTCTTCTCTGTTGAAAGGTTTGTACATTTGCAGACATGTCATGTTGCTGTTTGTGTTGTGTAATGGATGCCTGCTTTATGTTTGTTATGTCATGCTTACCGTGTGGAATGTTAACAATATCTTTCTTCTCATTTTCGAAATGACATATTGATAATGTACTAAACAATGGAATGTACTATATGACGTAAGGAACAAAGTACTATTTCCCTTCAAAAAAGCAATAAATGAAAACACGAATTGTTGTGTTTGTATACAGTCAATTATAACACGCTCTAATGAAATAAATACAGTACAGAATAAAAGAAAGTAAAGCATGAAAGGTTCAATGATTAAATTAAAATCATTTAAATAAAAAGAAAGACATTTTTATCGGTTCTGTGAAATGTGATTACTATTAAACGTCTAAATTGGGACAATTATATTTAACATGTACTGGTGTAATGGAAACATTTCAATTCAAAAAAATTTGGTTCGCATAATAACTCCCATATAAACATGTTTTCGAATGATACGTAACTCTTAATTTTACCATCTTTTCATGTCGAATGAGACTTATATCGGTGTTTACGGTGTGGATGGTAAATAATTTCCTGCGGACAATAAATATGCTTTATTTCATGCTTTCCAGTGTTTAACTGTAATTTAACAGATGATTATATTCTGATAAACCAGTAGTGAAATTTATAAAATCTAATTTTCACTGTAGCCGGACTATATTGGATGAAAAAAATATCATAACTAAAAAGAATAACAGGCAAAAATAAATGCCGTCATACGTAAATGTTCCTTCTTTAAGAAAAGGAAGTCGAATGTCATCATTTATCATGTTAAAATGTTACAAAATTAGATAGATTTAACATAACTATATTTCAAAATTGATGATCTGACGTCATGATGTTATGACGTCATAAAGGAGAATGCGCGACGTTACGCGGCAAATTCAGTAAAAAAATTCTTAAAATCGCTTAAAAAGCATGACATATACAGAAAATTTATTTGTTTTACATATCAGATTGAAATATATTTCATTCGTGAATACCAGCTATTCTATTTTCACGAGTGGCGTAGCCACTCGTGAAAATATTGCATCTGGTGTTTACTCAGTGAAATATATTTCAATCTTACATGCCAAACAAACAAATATCCTCTATATATTTAACAAAGGCATTTGTTTTTCAATTCGGCCATTAAACATTTCTGTTTAAATGTTGAGATATAGTGCTGTCAATTGCATCATAAACAAACTGAGTCTGCAGCATTTTAAATTTTGCAGTTTATGGCTTTCTTTAAGGTTTTTATTTCATCTATTTTTATTGTGTCCCCGCTTCACTAAATTGGTGTTTACTAATAATCTGACGAATATTAACGTCTCTTTGATCTTCCGCTCCTGACTTGAAACGAGGATTGTAATGCAAAGAAAATCCTGTTTCAAACATTAAAAGATAATAGGAACAGATAAAACTTCTTTAAATTCCTTCAGTCTTATTTCAGAGTGATTATTTGCTATAAAAGAACATTAGGTGCATCGATGTTAGCAGTGATAACAGCTTGCATTAAATGGTTGTAATATCTTTGATCAATATTTAATTTACTCTGCGCTTTAATTAAAGTTGAGCGTACACTACAATAATTTTAGCTGAAGTTTTCTCTATTTTTACTAAACCAAAGGGGTTAACAAAAATCAAAGGGGTTATCTACATATGGGTCTCAAAATTGAGCATCTATAAAAAAATGTACATGAGAATTTCAGCTGATCCATGTGTGTACTTAAACACCATATATGAAGGCAAACGAAATTCATTTTTCAAGTTATTTATTAACTTTTTTTCAACAATATAAGAAAATCAAAGCTATTTTAGAAAATCGAAATGTGATTCTACCTACCTGACATGAATACCGTATAATCACCCTTAGGATACGTTGCCTGCTTTTAAAAAATTCTCTTGACGTCTTGTCTGTGATATGCAGGCTTCATAGCCTCGGATTCCCATTCCACTTAGACAGTTAATAAAATATTTTATATTTAATCAAAGCCTAAGGTAGAGAAATACAGAATCCCTGAAAAACGTTCAAAGCCACAAAATTGACAATGTTTCAGATTAGGTTTGATTGTGGCTTATCAAGGACGATAGTGGCAATTGCAAGCTTCCATTCTCTGTCCCAGCACCAGCTTAAACGAATATTTAACATTTGATTATGAAATTATCAGTTTTGGAAACGTCCTCCGAAGATGTTATAATTCAACATCCGATGTGGCACGTTTTACCATTTCGTGAAAGTCGCTGTTTTGTCATCGAGTAAAAGTATGCTTGTGTCCTTGCCTTCACGAAAAGGAAATAATTGTGCTTTCGACTTTAACACGTATACATACCTGGTCATCTCCCATAGTGGATGTGGTGCAGAAAAAACTTCAATACCTTTTCAATATTTCATCCATGCTTTATTCAATAACACAACAATTTCATTGATACCTACAAAATTACGAAAGTTCCAGCAGTTTAAACACAGCGCTATCGATCAAGAAAATTTCAGTTTCAATACCTTGTGTGTCAACCCCTAGCATTGATAAGCGCCTGGCAGCGGCGACGCATAGAGGTCACTAACATAGCAATGGATGCCTGGGGAATGTTATTCCACTCCTGGGGCTGTGGTTGATGCTCATAAATGCGACGTTTTAGCTCGTCCCATAAGTGTTCAATAGGCGCCATATCTGGCGACATTGCAGGCCAGTCTAGCACATTGATGTGGTTCCGAGCAAGAAAGTTTTGAGTCAAACGTGCAATATATAGCGATATTTTCACCTACCCGTGAGTACCTATTGTTCGTCTAGCTGTAGAGGACGCCGCTTCGAATCGATTACGTAGGTGCCCCACTCGAATATTCACATCCTGTCTCCTAGTGGTTATTCGTGGTCGACCGGATTTTTGTAAGTCTTTGACACTGCCAGAGGCATTGTACCTATTCTGTAGACGAGTGATAGTGCTAACATGACAATTAAATCGCCGTGCAACGTCAATCTTCGAAACACCAGCTTCAAGTAAACCAATTGCTTGATTCCGCAAATGTTCAGCAAGGCGCGGCATGGTTATAAAGTACTGACAGTTCAAATAAACTTGTTTTTCATGTGTACCGATTCATCACTACACGGCTACATGTATAGAAACTATCGGTAAACTATAGAGCACGGTGTGCACGTGGAAATGTGGTTTGTACAGTTTGCCGTTAAACTGCATTGAGGGAGGTTAAAAATAATGCCGTTTTGTACTCAAGTTAACAATAAAATGTCATTGAGAATATTAAAGGGAAAATTGTTTGTCCAAATTTAGTATAAACCTAAAAAAATGAAAAATGAAAAAGTTGCGTTTCTTTTTGTACTGAGTGTATATAATTCTATGTAACAACAAGAGCACCGCTAGGCGGAGCATTATATGCTCGAAAGTGTGTTGTTTTTAGTAATTTAGTAAGGATGAAGCATTTGTAAGACATGATAATTAAATAAAGTAATACCTCCTTCAAATAGCAATCGTCCTATGAAGTTTGAATATTGTGGGCCAAATGGAACTTAAGTTATGCTCTGGAAACTGTTTTCAGTTTTAAGGTAATAGTGACCTTGAACTTTGACCTTGTGATTCCAAATTCAATAGGGGTGTTCTACCCAATATGGACAATCACCTATGAAGTTAAAACACTGTGGGCCAAATGGAACTTAAGTTGTGTTCTAGAAACTGTTTTCAGTTTTAAAGTAATTGTGACCTTGACCTTTGACCTTGTAACCCCAAAATCAGTAGGGGTCTTCTACCCAATATGGACCATCATCCTATGAAGTGTGAGCACTGTGGGCAAAATTGAACTTAATTTATGCTCCGGAAACTGTTTTCAGTTTTAAAGTAATACTGACCTTGACCTTTGACCTTGTGACCCCAAAATCAACAGGAATCTTCTACGCAATATGGACAATCATCCTATGAAATTTGAACACTGTGGGCTAAATGAAACTTAAGTTATGCTCCGGAAACCAAATTGCTAACGGACAGACGAACGGACGGACGGACAGACGGACGGACGCCAGAGGGTATAACATAATATGCCCGAAATTATTTCGGGCATATAAAAAAAGATAACTTTTAAGCCAGATTTTGTGAATTTATTTTCTGAATATACTGTTTGTTGTAGCTTGAATCCTAAGTTGTATTTCTGCTTGCATCAAATACTTGAAACATTAAATTAAGCATTTTGGAAAAGGCCTAAGAACAAGTGTTTATTTGATACTTTTGTCAAACACACGTGTGTGTCGTAAAAAGTAAACTTCACTAATATATATCTTTGTTGTACATATAAAAAGATATTAACTTTAAATAAAGACAAAATGAAATATTCAAGAAATGGGAAGTATGTTTAAATCTTTCAGTACTAAGTGAATGTAATATTTCACTCAATGTTGATGATAAAATACAATAATTGCGTTATGCTTTTTCGATAGTCTTATTCTAATTATATGTCTTCAATCACTGGCTTTATATTCATTTTTTTTAAATATGATTACATTTTCATTTCCATTTTACTGCCATACAACAGATACAGTTAAGAATTAACTAAACTACATTGTTCATTCTGAATTTCTTTCAATATATACGTATATGAGTCACAATATTTGTTTTAAGTTTGAAATTTCCATGTTTTGAAACGCTTATCGACACTTAAACCAATTGCACTAGGACATCGCTGGATACAAATTATATTCGTTTTAAAAAAATAGACTGTCGAAATTGTGAATTCTTAGGATATTTGACCTTACGAAGCATTTTTTTCTGATAACAGAGGCTTGAAAATGTAGCGGAAATAATACTTTTTAGAACCAATTTAACATCCAGATGTATATTAAAAGGACTATCGCATTTTGCAAATGTTTTTTTTTTTCATAATTGTATTTTTAAAATGTTAAAGATGTCAGTATATGTGTGTTTATGAGGATTAATATGAATGGTCATACCTTGCTCAATAGACTTAAACATTTTGCTCTTATAGTGCAAACAGTTTTACGTTTTCATTTAATGTCTTCTTTTAATGAACTGAGATAGCAGTTGGATATGTGGAAACATTGACAAGTATTAACATCATTAGAATAACTATATTTAAAAGCCCACTTTCACATTCAAGGATAAGAAATCCGTGCAAAAAAATGCTAAATGAAGAGAATAGCTGTTCAATACAATTCAAAGTTGAACGCATACATTATGTTCTTATGTTACACAATGTGTTTCGTTTTCGTATAAAACTTTAAATAGATTCGTTTTGAACATTTGACGAAGATACTGTAGTTTAAGTGGAAAACGTTAATATACTATGGGAAAGATATTTCCTGGAGATTCTTATAAAAAGACAGACATAAACACCCTTTTCGTGATGTTATACTACAGTCACGTTTTCTTTCCTGAGGTTTACGATCAGAATATGATAACGTTGTCATGATGTAATCGTATCTGTTTATCCGTCATTTATAACAATGCAGACGCACATCCAGTATTGTTCCGAAGGATACCGTGACTGGCTTGATCTTTGAAAGAAACGAATTAAATACAATTTATTCATGTTACAAATAGATGTATCCATCGACTTGTTTTTCATTACTTTTTGTGAAATATGAGAATTCGTTAAATATTTATGTAAACAATGTCACGTTATATTCGTATGAAATGTAACCCTTATCTCAGTAAGCTGATGCAGTGTGATCTTGAAAGCCAAACATCATATATATTGTCGCAGAAAGTGTATGGATTTCTGATGAAATTGTCGATCTGTTTTAGGATCGTTCATTGAACGCCGCCTTTCCTGGTTGATCTTGTTTATCATATTTTACTGTTATTAATGAATGTTCTGAGATGAACAATTGCAATAACAGTAGTAAACCAATGTAAGAAAAATATGTACGTAATAGACTTACGTATAAACAAATTCAAGATTACTCTCCTTTTAAATGTGAACTCCTTTTAATACTGTTTATCGTGAATCATTTCGGACCAGCTAAAATAATTCAGATTTTATTATACGGATAATAATGTCATTCATACCTACAAATGATCTGCCAGTACGGTCACCTTCAATGTCTTATTGGTAAAGACGTCAACACAGTAACCTTGCAGCAAACGTTTGATGGTTGGATATTTCAAATAGTTTGACCATGTCAACATAGATATACACTGTCCAGCAAACAATCATGGACAATTCAGGAGAAACATGCAAATTCACCGCACATTGATTTAATTGTTTTAATCTCATAAGGCTTTTTGATAAAAGAATTAATAGAAACATCGATAACTATAAAAAGTTTAAACGTTTTTGTCCGAAGGATTAAAAACTAGCATGACAAATGTTTCTGAATTTGATATAACATTTGTTTAAAACTTTGCACTGATAATTCGAAATATTCATGCCGAACAGTTTGTCTTTTAACACAAAGATATTTACGTACATTATGATTTTAAGAAGCTCTGTTATCTAATTTTTCGATCAGACATATGTATAAATAATTATCTAAAAATATATTTCACTTACGTAAAACATTTCATGAATAGTAATTAAATGCTTAATCTATTTTAATGCCTGACCTCCCAAAGCTTTTACCGTCGGCATATACTCGCAATACTTAAAATTCTGCACATTTAATAGTTTTTTATCAATTACACTTTCTTCTGATTTAGTTATGTACAGTTAATATAAATCATTTTTGTCGATGTCGGATGTCAGTTCAAAATGTAATTGTTACTTCTTGGTGTTACTTATGTTTTCAACATTATTTGAAATAATACAAAAATATTATTTTCGTTTAAAGTTAAAATTTTAGGCATTATTCAATTAGAACATTCAATCAGAGATGTTATATTTCCGATACTTAAGTATTGTTCAGCACAAAATTTTTGTTGTGTTTATCGTATTTAAGCTCTTACTATTTGGCCTTTTCTAGTTGGGTGGTTCAAAAACTCTCACTTGGATAATGTTGAATCTCCCTTAGGATATGTTGCCTGCTTTTTAATTTGACGCCCTATCTATGGTATACAGGCTTCATAACCTTTTCAAAATTCCATATTGTTTAGTTCCGCCCATTGTTTTTCTCGTTTAGGACACACGCTTTCTGTTACTTGGGGACCATACCTCGCTTGGTATAACACTTAGTGTCACATTGAAGGTTCGCCGTATGATCACATCTGCGGATGTTTCGAAATTCGAAATTTCACCATTTTCATGCTTAAATAATGAATTCTGCTTAAGCTGGTGCTATTGGGTGTTGACAGTCGAATAGAAAAAGTACACCTTGTCTTGTGTTCGTTTTGTAATTGATTAAATCATTACAGCTACAACAAATAAATAACTAAACTAAAACCAAGAACACCATGTTTGATTAACGACTGTCTTCTATTTCATATGTTCGTCAAATATATTTGTCACAATTTTCTCAAATAGCTGTGCTCTATACTCATGTCTTAATTTTTTACATCGCACTATTGTATGTGAACATAGATGAGTACATAAGACGCATTTTGTGTAAAAAGATAAAGCATAAATATTGCTTTAAATTTATACAGACATACCTAAAAGTTAGAAAACGAGTTTTAAATGATTTGATGTGACCATAATGATTTTTGGGTTAATTATATGCAAAAGGTAAAGATATTATTTAAGCCGTTTCTTTTAAAAATGTAATAAATTTGACAGACAAATGTTTTTACTTTCGTTTCCATAGGAGACTATTTAACGAATTAGTTTGTATAGAAAGTTTATTAAAATACCGAATGAAAGATACAAAAATAAAGTTAAATAGTTATATCCCATAGACAATAAAATCGCTTATTGTTAACAGCTGTAATCACTCTTTTAGCATATTTCAAGTTTTATAGTTTCTATATCATTGGAAACCGAACAAACGAAAACCAAACGCTAGTTCCTTCGGGTACTCATCTGATCCTAAGTAATTGCTGCTAAATTTCATAAACATCAGTTTAACATCTGTTTTTCAAATGATATTCACATTTTCCTTCTAAAGCACAAATGTTATGCTGGATCAAACAAACATTTTCAAACTTAATAAATTGTACAGTTTATAAAACATAAAATCGGAAGAAAATATTAAAGTAAAATTGTTAATGGTAATCAATTAATTGAATTCAAATATCGGTATATATTTTCTCGTTGTTCATTATGACAATACACCAAATATTTTATGCATCAGGTATCAAAATATTCATGATGTTGTACATCTTTTGTTGTTGATAATGCTTTCGAAGGATCACCATCTTTCCGGATTATTATACTCATAACAGCAGGTATCAAGTGCCGTATGACAGCTGTAAAAAGTGCCCCGTACTTCACATTGTTGTTATATTTATCTGGTCCTTCGGGATCATTGATTGCAACACTTTAAATGTTCAAATTTTTAATACTGCTCAAGCCAGTCCTGGGGGCGTGACGGATGGAGTATTTTTGCATTATCCTTCATGTTCAGACTCAATCAAACCGAGTCTGCAATTTTCACGTTCTGTTCTTTTGTTGTTTTAATGCTTCCAAGGCACCCTTTTCCAGATTATTGATTTCAATGTCTACAAAGCTGAGTACAGAGGAGGCCGTACTATATAATATATGAATCAGTTTGCCCCGTCCTGTCTATTCATTACAAAAGTAAGTGTCCACATATACGAGTAAAAAATCTCAATACTCACAAAAACATTCCTAAAACAAACTTTTAATTGTTTTTCAATATTCAGAAAGCGGTAGGTAGATGGTATGCTTAAATGTGTTACCATAAAGCATTATTATATACAGTATCAGGAAATGATGCCAAATAGAATTATAATAAAAGGTTTAAAACATATAAATTATATTGAAATATGTAATGATTTTGTGAATTGGTACACTGTGAAACCATATTTTGATGATATTGCAGAAATTCTAAATTAAACAAATACACGAAACGATTCTCATTAGCTGACTCTCTGTGAATACCCTGTAATGCCCGATGTATTCAGTAGGTAGATAGTAGGAAAATAAGTGATTTGTTTCTAAATCATTTTTTGTTTATCAAGCACTCATATTATTAATTTCATTAACGGCCATTTGACAACTGTTACTCTGAATATTTACTAATTATAATATACATATTGCATATCGATAATTGTTTTTGTTTTATTTGTACATCAACTTCTATCTTCGTTTGTCTATTCTAATATAAGGCATTATTTTTATTGTTTATTATATTAAATAGATCAAGAAAACTGACAGATGTTTCTCTGATGAAGTATTGTATATTAGATATTAAATGTTTCAGAATGCTATAACTTTTAGTTGAGTAGGTCATTCATCGGCTAGAAATATTTCTTCTAAATCCTTTTAGAGGTAGCTTTGGTTTTGACTTGATATTGAAATATATAATTTTGTTCAAGAGGACATTTATTTTTGTATCTGGTTTCAATTCATATAATTTTCAGGAAAGAAGAAATACCATTTTTAAATGTTACTCGGCATTTAAACATATACAATATACAATGTATAGCTGATAAGCCAATGTTTAAGTTGTAGAAAAAGGTATTTACTGCTGCAGTTGACCATATTCTTGCTCATCCACAAACTAATCAATTTTTCGGATTGCATTCATTCAAATGTATTTTACCGTGTTTATATTCAAGTTTTGACAAAAAAAAAAAATTAACAAATTAATAGAAAAGTGCTTCATTGGTCTAAATAAATGTCTATTTCAAATATTGTTTATAGAAACAAAGGGAATTGTTCTTCTTCATTTTTCACTGTCAATTAATTTCCTTTACTATAAACCTTTTTATTACAGCTACGTCGAAGGAATCGTAGAAAGGAAACGTATAAAAAAAGCAAGTTCATTTATTGATACATAAGGACATAACAACTGTGGAACATTATGCAGCGATAAAAAATATATGATAGACGCAACATACAAGTATATCATAATTAACAATGTAAATTGTTTTTCTTTTATTTGCCTACATAAAATACAATAACTGTCTGCAATAATTACATAATATTTACATTCCACTTCTATTCAAAGACACATTTATGATGTTAAGATACCTGTGTTGTTATTGCCTTTCTCCTGTAACAGGCGTTTGTTTCATAGTAACGGGTTTCTATAACGTTGGGAGAGCGCGATACTACGTGAATACATTGTACTCTATAACAATGAAAGAATTTAGTGCTTCTTTATTCATAGACACCATTCGTTGGTCAATTACATTTATATTTTGCAACACATTACATTGAGGTATTCCATTTACATCATCCAGTAAAAGTAAATAAATAAAAATGTGGTTATTTTGAAAAACCCATCAATAATAAATGCACAAAAGATTCATTTCAAGAAAGATTTTCACGACGTCTCATTTCAATAAAAACAAGCATTAACGTGATAATATGAATATTATATGAATATTACATATTATAAACGTATAAACAATACATTAAGACAATTACTATTAAATGATTTGAGAAATAATATTATGTATTTGTCTGACATTATGATAATTTATTACAGAATTAATGCAGTTATTGCCATGTTATTACTTTAAAGATACTGCAGAGCAGAATCCGAAACAAATAATTGTAAAATAATGGTTATAAAGACGTACACTTAAGTTCTTTCTTGAAAACATGAAATGCTTACATAAATGAAACACTTTAAATGCACTCCAGAAAATTAAAACCTTATTAATACCTTATGCAATTCATACAAATGTAACATGAACGACTTTGTAGTTACCAAACAGTAAATAGATACATTTATTTTCGTATATGAAATTACTGAAGTTACTTGTGAAGCAATGTTAATTTACTGTTTACAACATTTTTCTGGCAAGATTTTCAACAATTGATAATAAACATTCTATTACACAACACCAATAACATTCTGATTCTTCAGGAAAAAAGATCCAAATTAATATAAAGACAAAACACTGAGATTCAACGCTGTATTGTCAACATTCTAAGATTACCGTTACTTCCAGTGCAATATCGAATTGATAATGAAACCAAGGTTTCATCGAGTACAATATGGACTTGATACAGATTGTTTGGACTCGGACAACAAAAGGAGAATAAATTGATAAGATCGAATCCAATAATGATAAATCTTGGAACATCAATGGAAATGCTGGATGTTCACTGGTTACGTTTTAAATGGTGTGAAAAAATTCATATATAAGACCTATTGATCTGATTGTGTTGGATACACATATTATGGTGAGCATTAACGTGATAAACTCTCGAAGTCTTGAACAATCTAGACAGTCGTCTTTATCTGTATATCGCCTCATAAGATATGTTAAACGCAATGTCCTGTAGAGCAACGCTAACCAAACACATGTCATAAATTGAATAATATCATTCATATATTGAAACCTTGAGGTTGTTTTTTTCCGGTTAGGGTATAATTTAGCATTTATATTACATTATTAATTGATAAAAAGCTCCCAGTTAAATCTGCTGCCAAGATGAATTTCAAAAATGTATGTGAAATAAATAAATAAATCTAAAATCATCTGTTAAATTAGATTTTCCAACAGTGGCATTAAGTTGAATATTGGTAAAATTGAATTAATTTATGTATGAAAATAATTATGGCAACATGATAACAAGTAAATTTAGATTTAAGTTGATATTTTGAGATCGCAAATTTCAAGACAATCCCTATGTATGAAAATATTACCGGCGCCTACACCTATCTAATATATGATATTATTTCTGTTTAATATGTGTCTTGTGTAAAAGAAAAGGCAACAATTCCTATGTATGATAAACCTCCAAAAGCAGCGAAAACAAAAATAAATAGGTGAAACACTCAGACACGGAATGACTGAAACATAACCTTAACTTCCAACATTGAAAATGTTGCAGACTCAGTTTGATTAAGCCTGTTTAGTAGTGGTAATTGCAAGCTACCGTCAACGTCCCCTACCATCGGCTCAAGCAGAATTCAGCATTTAACATGAACTTGAAACATTTTGAATTTTGAAACATCCGCAGATGTTTTTTGCAACAAATGGTTAAAAATGATGTAAACATAAATATAAGAATTCCGCAGATAATTACTCTGACACGCTGATTGAGAGCGGGATAAAAGTACTTTTTATCGTGTACATAAACCACAATAACTGTCTTAATACATTATATTACATATGCATACCACATGAGACAGTCCAGGCGGTTAAGATGTTGGATAACTGTATTGTTGTTATTGTTCTCATCATAACCAAATGTTACGCGGAAAGGTAAAAGGAAATTATGAATTATACAGCAGTTATGTTCACATAATTAACACATAATTGTAATTACATACTGAACATTAGTATGAATTACAACTAAACCTTTATCTATAATGATAAAAGGAAAAAAATAGCAGTATCTCTCACGAGCTCAAGATTAAGAATTAAACTTTCATTCATCGTAATAGACAAATTTAGATTTTCGAATAATTGCAATGATATATGACAACCCTCTGGAATTGGACGTAAGATATGATAAACAAGATCAACAAGGAAAGGCGGCGTTCAATGAACGCAACCCCCACCCAACCCAGTAACAAGAGCCAGCGGCAAGGAGCTCAGGAGGACCCTAACATAACCTACAGTCACCAATACGATCGTGATGATCGTAAAAATTGTTGGACTCGGTTTTATTTGAATTTTTCAAAGACGCAGCTTAATTAGAAAAATAGACCAACAAATGAAGCACGGGCAACATTTTACTGCTGTCACACAGCATCAAGCACATGCTGTTATGAGGTTAATAGTTCGGAAAATCTTTAGATCCACCCAGAGCTATGTAAAATCAAGTTATAGTATCAAAACACCAGCTCAAGCAATATTAATTCTAAAACACAACTACGCATTTTAATATTAAAAAAAGATAACAGAAAATAATACTTTGCACAATTATTGTTTCAAATCACACGCTACATTCAAGTCGCTTTAACCTTACCCGATTTACGTTATTTGGATCATTGCTACTATGTGTTCTTATTATTTTTGTTAATTTTTGTTCATTTCATAATTAATTTATTTTGTCAGTGTGCGCGGCTGTTTGCTTTTCCAGATTTTGTTTTAATGAATAATCTCACAGACAACTACGCTTTTTCCAACAAAATTATTCTACAGAAAATGAGATAATGTGAACAATAATAAGATGGCTTCATTCCATTCGTATTTGCTATTTTATATTTCCGAGTAAACAGTAATTTGTTAATAACAAAGTGCGGAAAGTGCGGTACAGGTTGTACCTAGACATTTTTATAAAATGTTTAGAGAAAATCCATTTTTAGCCAAGTCACTTTAAAATCATCTGTTTCTATCTTCTCTTCTAGAAGGTTGTATGTCTAATTATAATTCTCAGGTTTAAAGGAACACCAGTCACCTTGTTCATTAATGGCAACGTTGACAAAAATAAATACATTACGTATAGTCAATTAAATATCTTTTGTAAATTTCATATTATAGATAAAAAAAAAAGTGAAATGTAAATTAAATGAAAAGACGCGCCTTTTTATCTAACTATCAATCTAAAAAATGTAAACCTTAACATAATTAAATACTTTATATCTTTGTTCTTCATATGAAAGACACAAACTTAATGATAAACATACGTCGGACAATTTGTCTCTTTATTAAGGTACATACTTTTTGCAATGTTTTACACATTTCACTCAAGATTATTTGGTAAAACACAATGTTCATATACTCTTCCAATAGTATTCTTTCTCTCGTATAGTTCATCAATCAATACATGCTTGTTTTAAACATTTTAAAGTATTTGTATTATTTTATTGTAAAAATCAAAATTTTACACTCACAAAAATGCACTTGAATATATTGTCTTTTCTGAATTCCATTGTGTATCTGTATATCTGTATGAGATCAGTCTGATCTGAATAGTTATCCTTTTGAAATTTCTTAATTTTGAAAATGTGTTTCCTTAAACCAATTGCAGTAGGACACATTAAAAATTTGCTTCATTTTTTTTAAACAGTCGAAATTGTAAATTCTTCTAATTTTGACCGTAAAATTTTGTCTTACAGGAAATTTTAAAATTTTCCGGATGTAATTAAATTTTAGAACACATAAGATTTCCAGATGTTCATTAAAAGGAAAACAGCAGCAAGCAAACATCATTTCAGAATAAGGGTTTCAAGATGATGATTCATATGAATTTTCATACCTTACTCAATATAAGTTAGACTTGAAAATGAATTGCTTTTATGATGCAAACAGTCTTATTGCTATAAGCCAATATTTAAGCAATATAATAAGTTAATTGTCGTCATTGAAAAAAGGTTAACATTTTGTTGCACTTTGTTCAGAAATAATTTAATCTGTACAGCATTCATGAAAATCCCGTTCAGTAAATGTTTATTTTTTCACCATTAAATAGAGAAAATAAGAAACTCTAAAGAAAGCCCAACACGTCAAAATGGAAAATGTTGCAGGCTCGGTTTGATTGAGTCTGTTCATGGACGGTACTGTCAAGTACAAACTACCGTCAACAACCCCTAGCACCGGCTTAAGCAGAATTCAACATTTAAACATGAAATTAGAAACATCCGCAGATGTGTTAATACGGCGGTTACAATGTAACCTTCAATGTGACATTTAACAGTTTTATGCATAATTAAACGAAGTAATGCTTACCGTATACGTAGATATATTAGGGCTTATGAATTACACATTGTAAAATGAGCGAATAGAATTTAACCATGTCAACAATTTATACAAATTTTTTATGGTGTCGTTGCAATAAATAATTAAAGAACTTTTTAAATTTTTAGTTGTAATGCATATTTTGTTTATATACACAACAAACATTTCCGTCCTTCTGGATTTGTCATAAATAGGTGTAAATCAAATAAACAAAGATTGTTAACTTATTGAGAATTTTATCCAGCAAACATCAATCAAAACAGAAATAATAGATACTTACTAAATTGCTGCTTTGATCTGCCTTTCTTACCACATTCATAATAATATAATTCATATAAAATATAATTAATCGGTTCATCGTCTGTTTTCAAATGCCGTAGATCAAGTTTTGAGATGGAATGTTATAACATCTGTCTGTAATTAGAAATAGGGAAAACTCGTTTGGCAAACATATAACAATTATAATTTGTCAGATTCAAATATTGATAATAAGAACTTTGCCTCGAAGTCTTGTGCATTATAGAATTAATGTTTATATGAAAAAACAATACTTTTACAACATTTATTCGGTGGGTTTATTTAATATATTATAGAAAATAGTGCTAAATAGGCATAAATAGCCTTAAGAAGTTATGTTTCTTGAAGTATTATGCAATTTTTAATGATAACATTTATTAGAACTTCATAATACCAAATATACCTTCCATTATTTTGGCCAAAAAAAAATAATTCTTAAAAGTAGATGTGAAAAAAATAGAACTGGTAGTAAAAATAGGTATACATTTATTTTTATTCTAATTTGGAGCAAAATTAATTAACAAATATTTTTGATTACTGCGTAGATCTATTTAGCATATTCATTTAAATAAATAAACATAAATTCCTAATAGTGAGACCCTAATAAAAACAGATTATGACATAAACACATTTTTGCTTTTTTACACAACACACGTTTTCTCTCGGATGTAATTTTAGAAATGTTAAAAAAGTGTGGTTACGAGTTCATATGTAATTAATTCCCCGATATGACCTTCGTGCAAGTTCGCCTTAATATTCTCATTGGTATTTAGATCAAGACAGTTTTTAAAAAAAATGTTCACGTACATAATGGTTTTTCAAAGTTTTTGCTTCTTCGTTCAACTGCCACTTTTAACCAGTTTTAACAGTTTATGGCTAGGTTTTACGTCGCAACATGAAAGAAGAGATCACATGATGACTTTCAAGCTTTCGATGGGGGATGAAAATTCATTTATCGAGCAACGAGGTTAACACCACACAATCCAGCCAGACACATAAGTTTAAATTAGTGAAAATTTGATATCATTTTTCTTGAAAATTAAGGTGAAACATATTTTCTTAATTTTGTTTTGTTTAATGGAAGTTGTTGGCAAGTATTAGATACTCGATCCGATATAATAAATATGTTTATAACAGATAATAAAATGTTCTTGAGAAAAATATTAGTATTCATCATATCAATGTCTATTCTTAGTCACTTAGAACTATATTAGTCTAACACTCCACGTGATTTTGTCACTATAGACAAGAAGAAGAAAAAACGGTGTTCAACTGCCAATAAACACTGGTTAGGGACTACTTGTATATGCTTGATAAAATGACGTTTTTTTCTTATTATTTCTTTTGTTTAATAATGTCTATATCTTATCAACAGTAGGGTGCGAAAATCGAACAGCGTTACACGAAAATCGGCACCGGAAGTTATTTTCCGCTTTAAAAAATAACATTAGTTATCTTCCTTATTTTATCGTGTTAGAATCGAAACAATATCGGTCTTAGCGGTGTTTATCGGTTATTTAACACCGGTTTTGTCGTTTTGATGCAAAAAAATTAAACACTGAGACAAAAGCATCAAAACTCCAAGCCGGTGTTATATATAGGAAATTTGTTTAGTTCAGTGTAAGATCGGAATATATTTCACCGAGTGAGCACCAAAAGGTATATTTCACGAGTGGCATATGAACTTTTGGTGTTCACAAGGTGAAATATATTTCGATCTTACACTAAACTAAACAAATTTTCTTTTTATTACATGCAAAGAAACGTTTTGAAAAGACATTAAACCTAATACTGAATGAAAAGCGCGCCAAATAATAATACAACATGACGTCATTTACGACGTCACGTCATTAAGTTGGTACCCAGTACTGTGCACGCTGGTATTTCACTGAAACAACGTAAGGGGCTTAAATTCAAAACAGTGAAATTATCAAAGTGGTAATTTCACTGTTTCAAACAGTGAAATTAGCAGTTTTTTATTTCATGCTTTCCAGTGTTTTATTGTAATATATCAGATGATTATATTCCGATAAACCCCTAGTGAAATTTATAAAATATAATTTTCACTGTAGCCGAACTATATCTGAATGCGGATGAAAAGAAAATCATAACTAAATGGAATAACGGGCAGAAATAAATGACGTCATGCGTAAATTTTGCTTCTTTAGGAAAAGAAAGTCGATGTCACCATACATCATGTTAAAGACGTAACAAAGTCAGAGGAATTTAACAGAACTATATTTCAAAATTGATGATGTGACGTCATGATGTGATGACGTCAAAAAGGAGAACGCACGACGTTACGCGGCAAAATCAGTAAAAAATACTTAAAATCACTTAAAAATCATGAAATAAAAAGAAAATTTAAATGTTTTACATATAAGATTGAAATATATTTCATTCGTGAACACCAGCTATTATATTTTCACTCGTGGCTACGCCACTCGTGAAAATATTGCATCTGGTGTTCACTCAGTGAAATTATATTTCAATCTTACATGCAAAACAAACAAATATCCTCTATATATCACTGATATATTTCTATAAACCACCGAAAAGCATGTAATAAATAGCCGATAAACACCACTAAGACCGATATTATTTCTTAATCAACAACTTTAAAAACCATCAAAACTAAGGCGTTCGGTTACGCAAATGGTATTTGAAGAAATATAAAATGTTAAATTTTATTAGTACTGATATTATGATATAAAAATAAATAAAATTACTTGAGAACACAATACATTTCATTGATCTTTAACGTATTTTCAGCATCTGGTTGAAATTTGATGGAAATATATAAATAAAGTGAAAATTATTTAAACAAGATTAGTTTTTGATGATTTACGCAGAATACAATAGATGTATCTCCGATAGAACACATTGTTCGTAAGAATTTCAAATATTGATATAAAACATTAGAAATATATCATTTGATATTCTTATAAAACATGGTTTGAAGAAAAAAAATGTTATTTAGTATGAGCATTTATATTGCTAACAATATATAAATCTCACAACACGTATATATTATTAGTTATAAAGATCGTTGACAGGTTATATGGCCCTATATAAACGGCTATTTGTAAATATAACCCGAGCCGTTAGGCGAGGGTTATATTGCAAACAGCCGTTTATATACGGCCATATAACTTGTCAACGATCTTTATAACGAATTTATAATACAGCAAGCATCATTTTTAGAGCAAAAAGTAAGATTTCTTCATGAATCGACAGCAGCCGTGTATATAAAACTATTTAAACGTCACCATTATCCAATGAAAAATGACGTTACAAACGTGCAGTATTATAAAATTCTTTCTAGGTTTCTTGTCATGTCTGATACTAAATGCTATCTAAGTAATTATTTATAATATTGTATTACAAACCTGCCATTCTAGACTGATTCACCTTTTTTAGAAAAGTGCCAGATATTTCTCTGATAGAGCGTATTGTGAATTAGTTCTTAAGTGATACAGAATGATTTTTCCTTTCAAAAATTGGGTAGGTCATTTATCGGCCAAAAGTATTTCTTCTTAATCCCACTGGACGTAAGATTTGTTAATTGAATTTACAGTTCTTTATATTGATGCGAAAATGTCTACTTTCCGCAAATTCATATTTTGTACTATAAACAGATGGAATAAAATCATTAAGACTAATAAGAACCGAATTTTAAAAATTCAAATTATTAAAAATCCTAAAACGCAAAACTGTCTGCAACAATAACATACTATTTGCATCCAACTTATGATCATACATACGTGTATGATGTTAAGATGCTTTTGTAGTTATTACCTTTCCCTTGTCCCAGGCGCTTGTTTTATGGAAACGTGTTTCTATAATATTTAGTAATTGGGTTACTGCACGTCCGCATAAGAGCAAATTCTGGATACTTTGTAATCATAATGCTTCTTTATTCAGAAGCGCCTATTGGTGGTCAGAACAATATTATAATATTATAGGTATGTTCGAATTTTCATTTACATATTTTGTGCTCTGGAAATACAACTCAAAGTCTTTGTAATATTTTAAACGAAAATAGTTACAATTTTGGATTGACTAGCATCTGAGAGAATTTAATCAGACTATAAGTGTCATACATATATTTTAAGTATCATTGTATTGTAATCATCCATATGCATTATACTTGTATACATCTAGTAAAGCGAATGTGTCAGTCAGCTTCCAGCATATGGTATATTTCTAGACTAACTTCTTTGTGTAATTAGTAAATAACTTAGATATTACTAGTTCTTACTGCAATATGATTCAAAAAGAGAAAAAAATAATTTTAAAAAAAGTCACCATTTATTAGACTTTCATAACAAAAAATAAAAACGTAACATACACGTACCTGTACTTTTATGTGAGATTTTGCTTCAGGTATTACAAAGCCATGGACAGAAGAAAGGTTCAATTGCTTAATGTTACAATATCCCTAAAAACAAAAACAAAAAAAAAAAACAGAAAACAGAAAGAACAAACTTGAATTTTATAATGTTCAAATAACAGTTTTGGAGAATGGGAGATGCTGAAGAAAGTTGCGATGAATGTGAAAATTATTTGTTATAAAAGTAAAAAAATGAAATGTAACCAAAGTAGCATTTTGAATTCCATATAAAACATTTATTCACTATAAGTATTCTTATTGTCAAAAAGCAACAAATGAAACAGATTGTTCAAGTAATTGGCAATGAGAAATCTTTTGGATACTATAAAAGTATACAAAAATTAAATAAAATGAAAGCATTTCTAAGGAATAATGGGCCTTCAAATCAATCACTGAAAAGATAAATTTTATTTTCAGTGACTTTCATTTTTTTTTTAAAAAACACATGTATTTATTTTGGAAAAGAAAACATGTGTATTATTTTTTGTACAGGCTAGTCAGCGTGTCCCGTTTCCTGAATCTAAATACTGTAGTCAAAAAAGTAACGTTTAATTATCAGTCAAAAAATATGATAAACAGTATCAACAAGGAAAGGCGTCTTTCAATGAACGCAATCCCCACACAACCCAGCAACAAGGACCAGCGACCAGGAGCGCAGGAGGATCCCAAACAAAACTAGGACAGAGCGCTGTCACAAAGTAAACCATTTCGTAAATGCTCAGAAGTGCTTTCAGTTCTTTGATTTTTGTAGTATTCTATTTTCATGCCGAACCTCAGTTTCATACTAAATTTTTTTTTTTTTGCCTTATCATTCATTGCATATCATTTACTTTCAATTATAAATATTCATTTATTTTTGTTAATATATTGTTAAATAGTTTGTACTGAGTTGTGCTTTGTTTTGTATGGTAGTTGTGATCAGCCTGTGTTCCATCGTAGTCCATATTGTGACAATCGCAAGGCAGAGCACGGACATGATAATCACTTTAAACCGTGTCTGCTAGTTTTACAATTTTTATACTTTTGATTTCGCTGCTCTTGAGCACCAGAATTTGTTATAATTTACTTTGACACATAGATAGCATTGATAAAGCTAATATCACAGACAGGTGTTGGCGTCGGTAATATTAACATACTTAGGGATAGTCTTGTAATTTTCTATCTCAAAATATCCATGTTGAATAAATTCTATTTCTAACTTATTGCCATAATTATTTACATACGTAAATAGATTAATTTACCAATATACAAGTTAATGTCACCGTTGGAAGACCTTGTTTGTGAAAAGGTTTCAAATTTGTCCGTTCCTTCCTTCCTTCCTTCCTTTCTTCATTCATCTATTTATTTATTTATATATTTATTTGTCTATGTATTCATTAGATGCATATCAGAAAGCGGGGTGCCATTAATAGAGGATATTGTATGATTGAGTACATTTAAGTAAAAATTCATTATATATAGCTGTAGGTTATTGAATGAGTGTAGATTTAGTACTGATTTTTTTTAACTCGTTGAATCAAACAATAGTATGCTCGCCAAACGCTCGCATAGTATGATCTTATCCAACTCGTTCAATCAATTTAGTATTAAATCTACACTCATTCAATATCCTACATATAAATGAGTTTTTACTCAATTGTAAAAACTAAAATCAACGTTTCAATAAATAAATGTTATTCAAATTCTTTACATGTTTGATTATTGTTGCTCTACAGGATATTGTATTTAACATATTTGAATACTTTATTAGATAATTCAGTAAACATAAACAAATATAGAAATTGACGAGTGTTATGTTTTGTTTAATGTCACAAGGTTCTAAGACAATGTGAAAAATAAACAAGCACTACATAGTAAAATGTTAATAATTTAGTTTGGTGCACAGTTAATATTTATTACAATTTTTTTCGTATTTGAAAAAAAAATGTTGTTATTTTAGTTTTGTATCTCTTATTCACCCATCGTACTTTCCATGCATTGGTATAAATTAAATAAGGTATCAAAGAGTGTATCATTTATGCATTTCATGCATGCGATATAGAAACTCAAATGTATAATCAAAATCACAAAACAAGAATATAAATATTTTATTCTAGGCTCTTGCAATGCAATATCTATAAAGTGAAAAATTGGCAATAGCGGCAAAGCTTGTGAAATAACTAAGCCTAATGTCAGACGCATGAAATATTTTATTTCTCAAATCACTTAAAAGTAATCCTCTAGGTGTATTGCTTATATGAATATAATATAACTTATACTAATAAATTATCACATAAATCTTTGTTTATATTGTAATGACACGTCGTGAAAATCTTTCTGGTAATGAATCTTTTGTGCATTATTATTGATGTGTACCCATAATATATCAAATCCATATCTAATACACTTACTAGATGGTGTACAAACAAGCTGTACATTTGTTCTGACAGAATTATATAACATTAACGTAGTAAAGTAATCTCTGAAACATCAACACTTGATAAAATAAATCTGAATCTGGAAAGCCTGATAAATCAAACATTAGTGTAAGCAAGTTAGATAATGAACATGCACCTAATATCTTGATAAAATAAACAAGTAATATATTGGTAACACAATATCACTGTATAAAGAAGATTGATTCGTCAGAAGAAATAGCTTAAGTAGCGTATACAATGTATTGGAACATAGAAATTCTTTATCGTTTCAAAAGATATTACAAGTAAAATAGAGAAAATAAGAATCCCTAAAGAAAGTCCAACACGGTAAAATTGAAAATGTTGCAGGCTCGGTTTGATTGAGCCTGTTCAAAGACGGTACTGTCAAGTGCAACCGTCCACGCCCCCTAGCACCGGCTTAAGCATAATTCAACATTTAACATGAACTGGTACATTTCGAATTTTTAAACATACGCAGATGTGTTAATATGGCATGTTGCATGGAACCTTCGACGTGACACGTAAGTGCCATTCCAGGAAAAACGGCATATGGGCCCCAAGGAAAAAATGCGTGTGCCCTAAACGAGAAAACGACAGGCGGAACTAAATAAACTATAGTTTGGAAAGGGGATCAGAGGTTAAGAAACCTGCATATCACAGATAATACGTCAAAAGAAAAATTTTAAAAGCAGGCCACATATCCTAAGGATGATTCAACAGTATTTAAGTGAGGATACTGGAACCACCCAACAAGAAAATACATGTAGCCGAATAGAAAGAACTAAATTACCACAAGCACAACAACAATGTCGTAAATTCATATGGCACCCTTAATGCTTTTATAGACTTTTTTTTGCTTTCAAAATATATATCAAACTAATGCTTCATAGGTTGTAATTTGTTTTTGTGAGGTGACTTTAATATTAACATATCACAATATTCAACACAAGCGTGGTGTCATGGGCATTTTGATAAATATAAACTTAAAACTTATTTTACATACTTTGAAATATTGCGTTATTTTTAATACGAAAAGGTCAAAATTGGAATATAGCTTTAATTTGAACATTAAATAATATTCAATGTAACAAGGTATCATACATATCATTATATCAAATTAAACTGAAAATTCTTCTGAGAGAAAATGTTACAAGATATATAGGTGTACTTATATTTGCATAATGAAGTGTCTTTTTCTGTTCATTCTTTTTTAAGGTTATTCCTTTTTCATTAAGTTATTTGGTAAGCCCTTAAACATACTTTGAAATATCAATATTGAGTTAGAAAAAATGCGTGTAAATATATACTACTGTGTGCCTTCAATTTTCTGTAAAAATAATAACATAATAGTTGAAAAAATAAGTTTAAGATGCCAAAAGAAAAGAAATGACGTGATCATAAGTTGTTTATATAGATCACAAAAAAACGCTAAAATAGAAAAAAACCTATTGTATTGTTCTGACCACCAATTGGTGTTTCTAAACAAGTAAACATTTTCGCATCAATATAAAAACTGTAAATTCAATTAACAAAACGTACGTCCAATGGGATTAAGAAGAAATACATTTGGCCGATAAATGACCTACTCAATATCTCATTCACAATTAGCGTCACCATTGAGACATCAGATAGTTTTCTCAAGTCAATGATACAAACACATTATGTTGGAGATAAAAAATGACGTTTTCGTATATGACAACACATAAAACCATGACAATTATCTTTTCAAGTATATAGAATAATATGATACATAACTAAAAATTATTCAAGTTGGAATCTTTGTAAAAGTGGCCGTTAATAATATTGATAATGTGATGATTTTTTACCATTTTGTGTCAATTTTAAAAATTACTGTTTTACTTACTGAATACATCTAGTACATTTGTTGTTAATTCTCGTGATATATATAGTCTGTCAGTCAATGAGAATGCTATCATTTATATTTCTTTTCACTACAAACTTCAAAATGTTCAAGAACATTTTCCAGACTACAACGGGTTGGTTCCGTATCGGGGTAGCACCATATATACATCACTTTCAAAATAAATAGTGGGGATAGGACAACCTGTTTCCAATTAAACCTACTCCAAAATATTTTTTAGGGATTGAAAGAAGTATCACAATATGTAATGATTATTCAGAAACTGAATGTACTAAATATTTTGTTTATTATCCAGATGAACAGCGAACGACCGAATATTTCAAATAAACTACTTCCGTTTACAATTTCATTTGATATTTTATTACGGCTTGATGTTTTATAACCTGTACAATTTATCGGGTTTGAAAATGTTTTTGCGGCAGATGTTCCGACATAATAGTTGTGCTTAGAAATAAAATGTAAATATTCTTTGAAAACTGATGTTAATGATACTTAGCAACATATTCTAGGATAAGACGAGTATCTGGATAGACTAGCGTTTAATTCGGTTTTCAATGATACAGAAACAATAAAATTTAAAATATGCTCAAAGAGTGATTACAGCTGTTAACAATATGTGAAATTACATTACCTTTGAGATACAATTCTATGATTTTATTCAAAATTTTAATTAAGAAATAATATATCCAAAAAAGTGATTTTATCGCAAAAAATTATGGAGTTCGGATGCGACGAGTTATATCACGAGGGCGTAGCCCGAGTGATATAATGCTGCGGATCCGATCGACAAACAATGATGTTATCAAGCGGTAAAATCACCGATTTGGATATATTATTCCCTGCGGTCTGGAGACCGCAGGGTATTGGTACGCGTTTAACTTTTGAGGCATGGAGGAGCACGTGACCTGTTTTCGGTACATGGAGGAGCATGTGATCTATAAACCTGACATGATTGGTTAATTGACCTTTTCGAAAACCTAGCTAAATACCGTTTGCCGGTACGTTACGGATTTACCTCTAGGGAATTAGTCCGAATTACACCTAATTAAGAACAATAAACTATTACGTGATATTTCTAATTTTCTATAATTATTTTACCGTTTAAGGTGGAATACTTGAATGATGTGTTTGAAAATTTTCAATGATTTTTTAATATCTATCTCAAATTTTACAAACAATAAATTGTTTATACTGAAAATCTACAAGATTAAAATATACGTATTGACATCTGCCATAATAAATAGAGATATTTTCTGCGTAAACTTGTGGGTTTACTTTTTTTTGCTCGGAATTATTCATAAAACGGAAGGCCTACAATGTTGAATGAAATATCTTCATATCATTAAAAATGTTCCCCGCAGGAAACCATTTTACTTGTTTCGATTCTAACACGACATCAACAAATAAATGCTGCCATACCTGATATTAAGCAAATTTGCGCCTGATTTGTTTCCGTACTTGTCAGCGCGTCACATTTTTAGTGGTTACGTCACGTGTATAATGATTACGTCATATGTCTACATACAGAACGTCAAACGGTGATTTTAAAGCATAATAACACACACTTTCGGTTCTTCTATGTTCAATAGGGAAAAATGCGGGTCGTGTTAGAATACTTTATATAATCGTTTTTATAATATTGCACGTTTATTACGTCGCTTTTCATTGGATAATCGTGACGTTTATATAGTTTTATATAACACAGCTGATGTCAATATATGAAGAAATATAATTTTTGTCTTTAATTTTTGTCTTTTTGCTGCATTATAAATTTGTAATAAATATTTCTGACAGTTTATATGACAGTATATTAACGTTGTTTGCAATTTACCCAATATATTTCCAAACAGCCGTTTATATAGGGCCAGATAACCTGTCAGAAATCTTTATAACAAATAATATACTCTTTGGTTAATTTCCCCCTTTTCAATAGTGACAATGGTCGAAGCATTTTTTTCAGCGGAATTTATGACATTACGAACAGAAAGGCTTTAAATGATACTATACATTTTCTTTTGTTTTATCTAACTAATCCAAATATCCAAACATCATCATGGCATAAAGACATTGTAGTCTAAGTAAATCATTAAAACTCTTTTTTGATTTAAGTTTTTTTATTTCATATTTAACTTATTCTTTATGGTTGTATCAAATTTCAACCAGACGTTGAAAGTGTTTTAAAGATAAATAAATTTAATTTAGTTCTTAAGTAAATGATATTATTGGTATATATCACAATTTAAGTTATAATAATATTTACATTTTTCAAAACGATCTATTTGTTTCCTGCGTGACAGAATGCATTAGTACCGTTCATTTATCCTTGATCTGTCGAAATAAACGTTTGCACATAAATACGGAGCTCATGCATATCATATGAAAACTTCAGAAAAGGAGAAAATACTAAAAAGCCTTGCCCCTTTCTAGCCCATATCAGCCTCGCCTGATGAAAATAATATCAAAAGACAGTAGCATGTTATTCTCTATGTTATAAATAATGTTATTCTTTATGTAATAAATAATAAAATGGCAATGTTAAACAACTTTAAACGTAAAAAAAATATATTTTAATAGTATTCTTTAAAATGATGTTCTTTTCTAATCTGAACGAAGTAACAAGTTCATTTTGAACTGACTTCCGAGGTTACCAAAAACGATTTATATTTACATTACTTTAATTAAGTCATTAGAAGGTATTTTGTGTAATTGATAAACTACTCAATGTGGAGAATTATTAAGTAATATGAGTAAATACCGACGGAAATAGCATCGGGAGGTCAAACATTCTAATAAATCAAGAATTTTATTACTATTCGTAAAATGTTCTACGTAAGCGAATCAATTTTTAGATTCAACATATGTCTGACCGAAATTTTTCATTTTCAAACTTGACTTTTGGCGTCAGTTTTAATTATTGCTGGTTGAAAAAGAGGTTACAAAAAGCAACAAAACTTGTAGTAATTATTATATAAATAAAACATTGTTTCATTAAAAGACAAACTGTTCTGACATAAATATTTAAATTACCACTACAATGTAAAAGGTTTTTAGCAAACAAGGCAGAACAGTCAGATATAAAATTATTGATCGGCAGAAAATGTCTAGCAAAACTTGTTTATAATGTTTCATTTTCTTGCCATTTAAATGTGGTCAAAAAGCTGTATAAGATTAAACAATTAGAGTAATTCTTCATCAAACATTTGACAATTAATAATTTGTCCTAATATTCAGTGTGTGGTTGCTTCTGAATTGTTTAAAATACTTTGCTGGACAATCTATGTATACAAAGCAATTTGAATACCTTGTACCTTGAGCAATTTGACATATCGTACTATTAAAACATTTGATGCAAGCTTACCGTACTTACGTCTTGCAATGAATCTAGATATCAGATAACTTTGCTGGCATATAAAATGGAGTGATGAATTAAATAAAAAAAACTCGTATAACAAAATTTCAAATAATATGATCGGACTGTATTACGATAAACATTGTTAGAAAGAGATAACATTGAAAGTGACATTTAAAAGTAAGTAACCTAGACGCTGTATATACGTAAGTTTATCGCCCACATATATTCTCATATTGGTTTGTTATACATACTAATACACATGCTACACCTCATTTAGACCATTCACAAATGACATTTATTATGCCGATCCTAAAACGGATCGACAATTTCACCAAAGAAAGATAAGATAACGTACACTTTCTGCGACAATGTTTGTGCTTTATAGGTAATATTGTTACAACCTTTAAGGTTATGGTTATATTTCAGACGATCATGATAATTTTTGCGTTTGGATATAACAAATTATCGTATTTCAGGGAAAAAATATTGAAACAAAATATTAATTGAAACCTCTTTTTGCAGAATGCATATATTGAATAAAATCCGTTCGTATCAGGAAGACAGACATGTACAAAAAGCGCTATCCTTAGCAACAATAATGTGATGTACGTCTGCATTGTTAATATATGACGTCTAATTTGTCCTAAAAAAAGATAAAGAGGATATATGCAAAGAAACGTTTTAAAAAGACATTAAACCTAATACTGAATGAAAAGCGCGCCAAATAATAATACAACGTGACGTCATTTACGACGTCACGTCATTAAGTTGGTACCCAGTACTGTGCACGCTGGTATTTCACTGAAACAACGTAAGGGGCTTAAATTCAAAACAGTGAAATTATCAAAGTGGTAATTTCACTGTTTCAAACAGTGAAATTACCAGTTTTATTTCAGTGATATATTTCTATAAACCACCGAAAAGCATGTAATAAAAGACAATGACGTTGTCATAATGATATAGTAATCACACTTTATTCTAAAACTTTCCTAAAAAGGCCTCCGAACGAAAACGTATGTTGAAGGACAGCAAGCAAAAATGTATTAAATAATATATGATATTATAAGGACTTCTTCTTTTTAATATTAGGTTAATTTTAATGCATATCTTAAAAGCGTAATATTTAAAAAATAATTGTTCATAAGAATATGTTAAAATTTAATGTTTTATAACCTTATTTTCTTTATTACATACCCGTGCCGCTTTTGCGACTCCATAAAAACAGTATTGCACGGCCGTGCGACGTCTTTTGCGTTATTTTATAAACATAGAGTTAAACGCGCTAAATATAAGCGTTATACTATAGGCGCGCCAAAGAAAAATGATTATTTTTCACTTCAAACGATCTATATGTTTGGTTTGTGATAAATAGAATATCAAATTCGTGTAAGATCATTACTAAATTTATTAAACTCGTTGAAAGAAATAACATAATGCTCGCCACAGGCTCGCATTATATAATTTTATACAACTCGTACAATAAATTCAGTATCAAACTTACAATTAATTAACACTTACACAACAACATCTTTATTGATTTTTCTTAAAAAATAGCCTTTTTAGTTACGTATGAAATTAAAAAAAAAATTCTATAACATAAATGCATATTGTTGATTCAATGTTGAATATTATTGAACAGCATTTGTCTTCAATTAGCATTTTATTACACACTTGCGGTTCCTTGATTATTGGAGATGGAAGTGGTAAAAACCCCAGTCTAGTTATAAAGTTGTCGGGAAGTGCAAAAAGCAACTTACAATACATAAACTACATCAGATAAAAAAGAACTTGAAAAAGGGAGATTCCTCAAGAGATATGAGAAATAAAGTCTAAAAGTAAAACTTGCAAATAAGTCTCAAATAAAAATACAACAACGAAAAAATTTATGTTCACAATTAACAATTATCTAATTTAAACAATAATTTTCTAGTTTGATTAAATCATGATCAAGCACAGTGGGTCCTTATAGTTACATGTTATAAAGCCAAATCGGGTTTTTTTCTTAATTGTACTCCTTGCAAAAAAATAGATTTGAACATTATCATTTTATTATCATTCTTTTATCATTTTATTATCATTATATCATCATTCTGTTATCGTTAAGTTATCATTTAAAGTACGTGCTCATTAAAGTTGCTAAATATTATAAGACACATATTTCTCTTAGGTTATTATGGTATACGTACCATCTAGTGTTCTCTTCTATAACATATGAAATGTTACCGAATAAATGTCCTAAATTCACTGTTATTTTACATAAACATTTTTTCAAGGGGGTCATACCATGCGCGCGCATCACCAAAATTTTGATACCGCGAACACTTTATCAACCGGGATTTTGAACAAAACGAGTCATGTAAAACAATCAGAATAGATTTGAATTTTATTTGTTTTGCAAAGAAGATGTCCTTACTTCTTGTTTTTATATTCCAAATGCTTTGACACAATTTTCCCTTTCTCGTGATTATTTCGCGTTGAATGCGATTTTGATTCTGGATACGGCGTACACCCGGCGTTAAAATGTTACAGAAATTGAGAAATTGTCGATTAAACCGACTGGAAGTAAGTTTATTGTAGAATCAATTTCAAAAATATATTTTAATTTTTGTTCTTTTCCTCAATCAATATTTGAATCTGACAAATTATAATTGTTATATGTTTGCCTAACGAGTTTCCCTATTTCTTGTTACAGACAGATGTTGTAACATTCCATCTCAAAACTTGATCTACAGCATCTGAAAACAGGCGGTTAACCGATTAATTATGTTTTATATGAATTATATTATTATGAATGTGGTAAGAAAGGCAGATCAAAGCAGCAATTTAGAAATTATCTATTATTTCTGTTTTGATTGATGTTTGCTGGATACAATGCTCAATAAGTTAACAGTTTTTATTTATTTGATTTACAACATTACGGTTTACAATGGTGAATGTCAGAAACTGTCAAAAACCTACTCATGTCCAATTCAGAAGGACGAAAGAAATTGTTGTGTATATGAATAAAAGATGGACTACAACTAGAAATTTTAAAAGTGCCTAATTTTTCCAGTGCAATGACAGTATAAATTGTTGACACGATTTAATTCTTTTCGCTCATTTTGCAATATAAGTCACGAGCCCTAGTATCTTTATGCAGTAAGCATTGCTTCGTTTTATTCTGAATTAGATCGTTAATTTCAACTATCTTGTAATATTCACAAACTTAAGTATGATTTCTCAGATGATCACCGAAAGTCGATTTTCTTTCCCTTAACATTATACTTGCCTATTAACTGTTATATTTGATCTTATGTACAGGTTTAAGATAGTTAACACAAAAGAGTTGTTGCAAAGATAAATGTAAGCTAATTTGTGAAATTTAGCAAATAATACAGTTGTCAATAAACGATAAGCTAATGGTTTTCAATAAAGATAAACAAAGATAGTCATGTTGTATCTGATAGCAAGATGTTCACTTTCTACTATCTGCGAGGCTTCTCCGATCATTTACATGGCTTTGTGCGAAAAGTAACTTTTTCTTAGGTGTTCTAATAATTCGACTACAGTCATTCTTATGGTAAAAAACACAAAAAAAAAAAACATCTACTGAATTAAATTTTCATGAATGCTCTGCAGATTTCATTATTTCTGAACAAAGTTCACCAAAATGTTAACTTTCTTTTGATGACCTTAGTCTAAAACAAGAATTAACTAATTATATTGCTTGGCTTATAGCAATAAGACTGTTTGTATTATAAAAGCAATATTTTTTTACGTCTAACTCATATTGAGCAAGGTACGGAAATTCGTATGAATCATCATCTTGAAACTCTTATTCTGAAATGATATTTGCGTACTGCTGTTTTCCTTTTAATGTACATCTGGAAATCTTATGGGTTCTAAAATTTAATAACATCCGGCAAAGTGGGGCGCCCGTGGCCGAGTGGTTAAGGTCGTTGACTTCAAACCACTTGACTCATCGCTGTGGGTTCGAATCCCGACAGGGACTTGGATTCTTTTATGTTAGGAAGCTATCCAGCTATCTTACGGAACGTAGGTGGTTCTACTCAGGTGCCCGTTCGTGCCTGAAATAATGCACGGAGGGGCACCTGAGGTCTTCCTCCACCAGTAAAGCTTGAACGTCGCGATATGACCTATACTTTGTCGATGTGACGTAAAACCCAATCAAACAAACAAACATCCGGCAAAATTTAAGCATTTCCTGTAAGATAAAATTGTAAGGTCAAAATGAAAAGAATTTACAATTCCGAACGTTTATAAAAAATGAAGATCATTTTTAACGTGTCCTACTGCAATTGGTTTAATGAAACACATTTCTAAAACTAGGACATTCCAAACTGATAACTATTTAAATCAGGCAAATTACATTGAGACAAACAATGGAATCAGAAAAGACAATATATTCATGTGCATAATTGTGAGTGTAAAATTTTGATATTTTATAATAAAGCAGTACAAATACTTTAAAATACTTATACTTTAAGCAGTACAAATACTTTAAAATACAAATACTTTACTTGTTTAAAACAAGCATGTATTGACATAAAGTCATGGGTTGATGAACTATACGAATAAATATTATTGAACATTGTGTTTTACCAATTAATCTTGAGTAAAGTGTGTGAAACATTGCACAAAATATGTACCTTAAGTAAGTGATATAATGTCCGACGTATGTTTATCAAAACAATACATGTTGCTTTGTTTTTTACGTTAAGTTTATGTCTTTCATATGTAGAACAAAGCTATAAAGTATTTAAGTTCACATTTTACGACACTTACATGCACTTATGTTAAGATTTATAATTTTCTTTTAGATTAAAAGTTAGATAAAAATGACGCATCTTTTCAATTACTTTACATTTACCTTTTTAACTATAATGTGAAATTTATAAATGATATTTAATTGGCCATTTGTAATGTACTTATTTTTGTCAATATAGTTATACAAATCGCGTTGCCAGTAATGAACAATGTGACTGGTGTTCCTTTCAGCCTAAGAATTTAAATTAGAGCATACAACCTTCTATTTGATAAAAACAAATGGTTTTAAAGTGACTTGGCTAAAAATTGATTTTCTCTAAATATTTTCTAAAAATGTCTAGGTTGAACCTGCACCGCAATTTGTTATTAACAAAGTACGGTTTACTCGGAAATATATAATAGCAAATATGAATGGAATGAAACCATCTAGTTATTGTACATTATGTCATTTTCTGTAGGATAATATTGTTGGACAACATGAGCTTATTCATTAAAACAAAATCTGAACAAACACACAGCCGCGCACACAGACAAATTTTATATACAATAAACAAAACTAAACAAAAATAATAAGAACAAATAATAGTAACGATCCAAAAAACGTAAATTAGGTTTAAGGCGCCTTGAATGTTGCGTATTATTTGAAACAATAACATATTATTTTCAGTTTTGAATGCGTGGTTGTATTATAGAATGATTATTGCTTGAGCTGGTGTTTTGATACTATGACTTGAGTTCATATAGCTCTGCATCGATCTAAAAATTTCCCGAACTATTAAACTCATACTAGCATGTGCTTGATGATGTGTGACAGTAGTTAAATATTGCCCGTGCTTCATTTGTTGTTCTATTTTTCTAGTTAAGTTGCGTCCATGAAAAGGCAAAATCAAAGCGAGTCGCAACAGTTTTAACCATGATGATCGTATTGATGATTGTAGGTTAACGTTCTATTCTAGATGGTTGTCATATATAATTGCAATTATTCGAAAATCTAAAATTTCTATAACGATGAATTAAAGTTTAATTCTTGATCTTGAGCTCGTTAGGGATAGACAAGTTCTGTTCTACTGCTATTTTTTAAACTTTTTTCATTATAGCAAATGATCTAGTTGTAATCCATACTTATGTTCTGTATGTTATTACAATTATGTGTTAATTATGCGAACATAATTGCTGTATGATTCATAATTTCCTTTTACCTCTTCGTGTAATGAAAAGGCGTTTCCTTTAACATTTGGTTATGATGAAAACAATAACAACAACACCACAGTTATCTCATCATCTTAACCGCCTGTACTTGTTCGTATGGAATGCAAATGTTATATAATGTATTAAGACAGTTATTGTGGTTTATGAACACGATAAAAGTACCTTTATCCCGTTCTCAATCAGCGTGTCAGAGTAGTTATATGCTGAATTCCTATATTCATGTTTACATCATTATTTTTAACCATTTGTGGAAAAAAATCTGCGTATGTTTCAAAATTCAAAATGTTACCAGTTCATGTTAAATGCTGAATTCTGCTTGAGTCGATGGTAGGGGGCGTTGACGGTAGCGTGTAATTACCACTACTAAACAGGCTCAATCAAACTGTGTCTGGAACATTTTCAATTTTGTCGTGTTGGGCTTTCCTTTAAATATTCTTCTTTTTTTTCTATATTTTATCATTATTTATACCAGCGTATGCGTAGATTCACCAGCTGTCCCCGTTATGAATCTCAGTACTGAACTGAAAAGATGTGAAGGTTATGTTTCAGTCATTCCGTGTCTGAGACTTTCACCTACACATTATTTGTTTTTGGTCGATTTCATAAACACGAGAAACAAACTGTTATCATTTTTTATGACACAGGATACATAGATAGAAAAATATCATAGATAGGTGTTTGCGCCGGCAATATTATTATACATAGGGATTGTCTTGTAATTACCGATCTCAAAATATCCATTTAATTCTATATTTATTTCTTATAATATTGCCATAATTCTTTTCATACGTAAATTAATTCAATTTTACCAATATTCAAGTCAATGCCACTGTTGGAAAATCTAATTTAATAGAAGATTTTTTATTTATTTATTTATTTTGTACACATACATTTGTGAAATCATTTTACCAGTGATTTTAATCAAACAATAATCTGCTTTAAATGACTAATTATACACTTTGTTACTCAGCCTATTTGTGTATCAAACACAAAAAATCAATAGGTCTTTATTTCTGTTTTAGATATGAAATATTCATTATCATTTTTTCGCACCATATAAAACGTAACCAGTGAATGTCCAGCATTTTCAATGAACTGTTCCAATATCTATAATCATTGGATTCGATCTTATCAATTAAGTCTCGTTTCATTTTCGGACTCCAAACAATCCGTATCAAATTTGTATCGTACTCTATAAAGCCTCGTCCATATTGCACTGGAAGTAATTTAAGAATGATAATAAAACAATTGAGTGCATTTAAAGTGATGTAAACACTTCACGTTATAATAATCATTATTTTAAAAATATTATTTTCGGTTTTTGCTTTGCAGTACCTATAAAGTAACAAAATGGCAATAACTGCATTAATTCTGTAATAAATTATCATAATGTCAGACAAATACATAATGTTATTTCTCAACTCATTTAATAGTAATTGTCTAAGTGTATTGTTTATACGTTTATAATATGTAATATTCATATAATATTCATATTATCACGTTAATGCTTGTTTTTATTGAAATGAAACGTCGTGAAAATCTTTCTTGAAATGAATCTCTTTTGCATTTATTATTGATGGGTTTTTCAAAATAACCACATCTTTATTTATTACACTTACTAGATGGTGTAAATGGAATACCAATCAATTTAATGTGTTGCAAAATATAAATGTAACTGACCAACAAATGGTGTTTACGAATAAAGAGGCACTAAATACTATGCAATATAATAGAATATGTAGAAAAAGCTTTTTAAAGTACAGATATTATCGCGCTCTTGTAACGTTACACAAACCCGTTACTATGAAACAAACGTCTGTTACAGGAGAAAGGCAATAAGAACACAGGTATCTTAACATCATAAATGTATGTTTGAATATAAGTGGAATGTAAATGTTATGTAATTATTGCAGACAGTTATTGTGTTTTATGTAGGCAAATAAAAGAAAAACAATTTACATTGTTAATTATGATATACTTGTATGTTATGTATATCATATATTTTTTATCGCTGCATACTTTTCCACAGTTGTTATGTCCTTATGTATTAATAAATGAACTTGCTCTTTTATACGTTTACTTTCTACGATTCCTTCGACGCAGTTGTATTAAAACGGTTTATAGTTAAGGAAATTAATTGACATTAAAAATGAAGAAGAAAAAATACCCTTTGTTTCAATAAACATGATTTGAGATATACACTCATTTAGAACAATAAGGCATTGTTGATTAATTTATTAAATTGTTTTCTTGTCAACATTTAAAAATAACACGGTGAAATACCTATGATCGGATGCAAACCGAAAACTTTATTGAAAGAAAGAGCAAGTAAAACCCAACATACAATCAAGAATGGTCAATTGCAGCAATAAATACACTTTTCTACAATTTAAACATTGGCTTATCCACTGTATATCATATTTATTGTACATGTATATAATGGCTATTTTGTCATTTCTAAATGTTTCATGTAAATTATATGTATTGAAACCATAATTATACATCAGTCAATGTCGTCTTAAATAAAATCATATAATTTTATGGCAACTTTGCTAATGCTATTCATAAACAAAAAGTACATCTAATAGGATTTATAAGAAATATTTCTAGCTGATGAATGACCTACTCAACTGAAAGTTATATATCATGAAACATTTAAGATCTAATTCACAATACGCGTCATCAGAGAAACATCTGTCAGTTTTCTTGATCTATTAATATAAATGCCTTATATTAGAATAGACAAACGAAGATAGAAGTTGATGTACAAATAAAACGAAGACAATTATCTATATGCAATATGTAAATATTATTAGTAAATATTCAAAGTAACTGTTGTCAAAGTGCCGCTAATAAAATTAATAATTTGAATACTTGATCAACGAAATAAAAAAGGTATCCACCATTTTGTTTTTTCAATGAAACAAACACTACCTACCATTTACCTGCTGAATACATCGGGCATTACAGGGGAAATGCGCGTGATATTCAGGGAGATTCAGTTAGAGAATTGTTTCGTCTATCTGTTTAATTTAGAATTTCTGCAATATCATCAAAATAGATGTTAAGCATCATAGTGTACCAATTCACAAAATCATTGTATATTTCAATATGATGTAAATGTTCTCAAACTTTTCTTATTCTATTCGGTACTACTTTCTATATACATAGTACTGTATATATAATAATGCTTTATTGTAATATTACTACACATTTAAGAATACCATCTTCCATTTTCATAAAACTGAATAACCTAGTATGAAAATTTTTGTTTTATCCAGAAAAACATTTGTGCTCTAAAATAAATGTGAATACTATCTGAAAAACAGATGTTAAACTGATGTTTAGGAAATTTAGCAGCAAAATTCATATAAGCGTTTGTTTTTTTTTTTTTTTTTTTTTTTTTTTTTTTTGGTTTTCAATGATACAGAAACTATGAAATTTGAAATTTGCTAAAAGAGTGATTACAGCTGTTAACAATATGTGATTTTATTGCCTATGGGATATAACTACTTTATTTTATTTTTTATCTTTCATTAGGTATTTTAATAATATTTCTATACTCATATGCTTATCCGTTAAATGCACATGTAGTTTCCAATTGCAACGAAAGTAAAAACATTTGCCTGTCAAATTTATGACATTTTAAAAAAGAAACGGCTTAAATTATTATCTTCACTAGTTCATTAACAGAAAATGAAATTCAGCAATATTTATGTTTTAGTTAGTTGATTAAAAATATGTTGTTATGTTCTCATACGATAGTACAATGCCAAAATTAAAAACATGAGTATAGTACATGCAGCTGTTAGAGAATATTAAAATTGTGACCAAAATTTGTATTTCGAACATATGAATCTGACAGTGAGTAAACAGTCGTTAATCAAACATGGTGTTCTCTGTTTTAGTTTATTGGTTTGTTTGTTATGTTTTACCCAATTACAAAACACTACACAAGAGAAAAATCTATTAATGAGCAAAGAAAACGAAAAAAAAGAAGAATTAAATGAATGTAATAATAATAGTTCAAAAATTATCATAAATTGTATGATATATATGTATTCAATTAATACCATGATGATTTCAATAATGAATATATAAATTAACATTATTTGTTTTACAGAGAGAACCAAATGTTAATGTTATGTGGCGGCATGGCCGAGTGGTTAACGCTTCGGACTAGTAATCTAATGATCGCTAGCCTCATGGGTTCAAACCCTGACAGGGGCAAGTCGTTGTTTCCTTGAGCAAGAAACTTTACACTCATTGCTCAGTACTGGTTGGTTCCAGGAACGGATTCGAAAGTGTGTTTATAAGCTTATAGCTTCCTGCACAATCGAACTAAAATAAATTCTGTATAAACCAAATGTTAAGCATTTAGCATAATACCTAAACGTTGGGGAAATATATGAATATGAACACATATATCTGTATATATTCGAAATAGCTATCCATGGTCAGAACAAGTTGTACTTTTTCTGTGCTTCTAAATGATAGAATCTTGGTACCAACCAACTTTCATCATATATATTGACCGGTATCGTTTGCCTAGTGGTTAAGGCGTCCGCCTTTGAATCGGGTGGTCGAAGGTTCGAGTCCCACGGGGAGCGTTAATAGAAGGATAAATGTTTCTTGTGAGACTCATTCCGCAATGGCCACTTCGTGAGCCACAAGGAAGTTAAAATGAATGGTTACCGATTTCTATCCTATCCACCTGGCACCTGACATAGAGGTAGGAGTAGGGAGGTACATAGTATGCAAGCAAAAGGTGTCTCATAAGTCAGAAATGGCTTGCCCTTTCAGTAGGGGTGCCACTATAATAAACAAGACCGTTACCTTCATATTCCGTAAACAATTGTATGTAAACAATAAAGTTCAAGTAACAATGCTTAACATTTTAACATTAAAGATAAATAATATTTTTGTACTCTTTCAAATAATGTTTAAAACATTACTATCGTGAGTAAAGTAACAAGTAAATTTTGAACTGACTTCAATGCAATGAAATATTGACAGTATTTAATTGCAACAGGAAATGTTCTCCACTAAAATAGTCTTACGTTTCTCACGTCTGACATTTTTCACGACCCTCCCATGAGATTCGTAAGAAAATACCGATCGAATACTTTATGAAAATTAAATGAAATTTGAAAAAAAAAAAACAGAATAAATCATTAAATAAGCCTATATCCTTTTTAAAATGTAAGATTTGTGTGGCAACCGTAAATAGATGTCCCGTACTCCGCTTCAGTGTTGTCATACTTTTCTGGTCCTTCGGGATCATTGAGTCCAGCAATTTCAGTGTTGATAATTGAGTACCGCTCAAGCCGGTGCTAGCGGGCGTGAGGGATGTCGCACCTTTTCATTATCCCTCATGCACAGTCTCAATCAAACCGAGTCTGCAATTTTCATGTAATTTTGTTGTGACTTAGGCTTCCGAGGGATCACTTTTTCGAGATATTTAAAAATGTTCAAATGCAAGAAAAAAAGTCATATTTACATAAATGAAATAAAAATAATCTTAGCAGAAAACTGTACCAACCAGTTATAATGTGGAAACTATTTTATAAGCATAAAATGATATATATTCACTTAATTTTCATTAATTGGTATGAAAACATTCCTGTTTGCTGATATTTATAGTTGTTTCCTTATATTTGATATTTTGCAATAAATTATGAGGTAAAGTTATTTCTTAATTCTGACAAATTATCATTGTAAAACGTTTTCTATTGCCATGAAATTTCAAAGGAGTTTCTCAATTTCTCATTGCAGACAGATGTTGCAACATTCCTTCTCAAGCCTTGATCGATGGCATATTAACGAGCGATTAACTAAATTTATTGCATTTTATATCAATGTTCAGAGAAAAGCAGATCAAAGGATCATTTTTATAAATATCCATTTTTTCTGATTTGATTGATGCATGCTGGAAACAATTCTTACAAAGTTAACAAGTTTTGTTTACAGCATATGTTTATTTGATAATGAATATCAAGGTTTTCAAAGGTAAATGTCAGTGACAGATCGTGTATTCATGTCAGTTTTTAACGAAATAAAGAGTTTGTGTATATGATTAAAGTATACATTACGAATATAATTTCTAAAACAAAGTGTCTAAAACATTTTCAAGGGCAGTGACAGCATAAACATAATGTATACATTATTGACATGATTATTAAAGCAGCATGCCTCCAGATATTGGAACACATTTCAATAAATCAAACTTGTGAAAAATGTACTAAGATTTTAAGCAAAATAGAAACATTCAAGATTCAAGTAATAATTTACATGTTATGAGCGATTATTGGTGAATCCTTATGAGTAACTATATTTCTATTGCATTACTTACGTAGTAATGGATTTTTTTGTATATTTTGATCTCTTTTTGTAATAAATTTTGGTTGTAAGTGCCATTGGTAATATGTAAAATGTTTCTCTTTGGTAACTATACATTTATATACATTTAATTTCATTTCCAAACTTTTCATGAAAATAAGCATTAATCTAGAAGCGTGCTTCTTTAAAATCCGTATACTCATTTCGAAACATAAGTCATACTACCTTGTACATTATTTTTTTAATCCTAATTGAAAGTGTAACATATACATTTTCTATAAAAGTAAGCTTTACTTTGTTTAATTTTGATCATGTAATATCTCTAAACTCGAGTATGACTAGTACATGAGCATTGTACTTGTCTATTTACTGTTTTCTATAAAGATAAACAAAAATACCCACTTTGCATCTGATAACAAGATTTCTACTTTCTACAATCTGTTAGACTTCTTTTATATGTAACATGGATTTGTTAGAAAATGATGTAATGATTGTTTAATGCAACAAAAAGAACAAAACAAAAAATCAATAAAGCATTACACATGGTTATTGTATTTTATTGTATAATTTAAAGTGAACAATTGGATGAAAAAGAAAAGTAACGCCCTATTCATGTTTATCAGAACATTACGTCATTATGATTTTCATATCAAGCTTACATCTTTTATATGTAGAGCAAAGATTTATAGTACAGTGTATTCCCATATCATAACAGATCCCTGACAAATGAATCAAATTAATATATTTTATAGGCTTCTTTTTGTAATATTGTATCGCATATTTTATAAAAGCGCTGTAACTACTACCAATACAAGCAAAGTTCAGAAAATCAATCCACAAAACATTGACTAAAAGCAAAATTTCTTTAAAGCAAAGAAATAAATTTATAGGTACATGAATAATCTAACAGAATAATAATACGAAACTATAAAACATATTTTTTCTGAGATCTAAAGGTTTAGTCATAATAAATACAAATATGTTGTATGTTATTACAATTAAATGATGAAACGTTAGATATTTTATAGCAGCGAAATTGCTGTATAATAATTTGTAGTTTTCTTTTCTCTTTCTTTGCAATGAAAAGGTGTTTCTTTTTAATACGTGTTAACGACAAGAACAATAACAACAACACAGGTATCTCACCATCGTAAACGCCGAGATTGATTCGTGTGGTATGCAAATGTTATATAATGTATTAAGACAGTTATTGTGGTTTATGAACAAGACAAAAGTACCATTATTTTGGTTCTCAAGCAGCGTGTCGGAGTAACTCTCTGCCTATCGCCTATATTTATCCCATCATCATTTTAGTCATTTGTAACATCATGACTTACATGTAATATTTCTTGCATACCAAACCACTGTTTCCATGCCGGAAATTTCATCTGGCATGGGGATTATAATTTCATACCCTGTAGTAATAAAATAGTTACGTGTGTAATGACATAAATTTCCACAGAAAATTGTTTTATTAAGGTAAAGAATTTAAATATGATGGACCATGGTAGAATATGCAAGAAACAATGTCCGACATATTTTTTACTGTTCGAATCAGAATATCGATACCCGTGCATCGGAAACTCGTCCATGACCGGTAACTCAGCCAGCCTCGTTGTAACTCAATGGGACGTATATTCCTATCTGAACCGCGACATGTTATTAAGCTAGTAGGATTTCGTGTACATCAGCTTTTTCCGTTTTTTTAATCTAAATTCTGACCTGAAATAAGTTTGCTCTATTTTTCAGTAATTTCTCCATTTTACTTTTTGTTTTCGGTACTCTTCAGGGATATCGTTATTATTTGCTTTTATATGAAGATGACATGTATAATATCATAGAATAGTGTTTATGTAAAGAACTGTTTGATCATTTGCATCCTATACGCTGAAAAGTTTTATTTTGAAAGGAGATTACATCCCTCACGCCCTCTAGCACCGGCTTGAGCGGTACTCAATTTTCAACACTAAAAGTGCTAGATTCAATGGTCCCGAAGAACCAGACAATTATAACAACACTGAAGTGAAGTACTGGGCAAATTTTACGGATGCTACACAAATCATACATTTTAAAAGGATATATGCTTATTTAATGATTACTTTTGTTTTTCAAATTTCATTTAATTTTCATAAAATATTTGTTCAGTATACTTTTTGCCACCAAATAATTCATGATATGAACATTGGCAATATTATGGCAGTTTTGAAAAAGTTTATATTTTTTCTGGAAACAGTAAGTTAATAATTATCTACTACACAAACGTTTCTATCTAGAGAGAAAAGTTTGTACAGTAGATAATTATGAAAAAGAATATAATTATCCTATACGTATAACGTTCTTGGATTTTACTGACGCGTTACAATTTTAGGGCACATGCTTAGTCACCTTTTAGCTTGCAATAATGGATACAGATAGTCAGCCACAATTTATTTCGCTAGATGAAAACTGAAAAATAAGTTCTTCAATTTAAAACTTTCCTTAAAAATAAACACGAAAGGTTATATGCGAGTCAAGTGCTTTCTTTCAAGTATTGCATGTATTGTTACTATTTGGGTGCACGTAACATGTCAAATATAGTATGCAAACTTAGACAGACATATATTTAGACAAACATTCAAATGAGGATAGTGTAAAAAATCTCGAAAGGGGATGATTCCCCGGAAGGAATGAAAACAACAATTATATTAAATGGAAATTGCAATCATGGCTTGATTTAGTCTATTCATGAAAGATGTAAAAGTGCAACATAGCCCATGCTCCCTAGCACCGGCTTAAGCGGTGTTTAATTTTTAAACAGGAGGAAAAGGCATCAATGTAAAAAACAATATCTTTATTTTAACAAAGTTATCATAAACGTATTTAGGCTGTAATGAGGCAGCTGTCATATGTTTAAAAGTTTAAACAGTCACATACTATCGAACTCATTTAAAACAGTGAGATTAGTTCAGCTGCTCTTAATGTTGTACTGTACCTATTCCTGCAAAATATGCACAAATTAATTGCCAATAAAGCATGTGTTACAAAACTTATGGTTGATTGTTTCACATTTAAAGGCAGTTACAAAATTAGCATCAAATCTAAGATTTATGGATAAGATATAAAAAAAAAGAAGCAACAAAACAGTTGTGACTGAATTAAACTACTTCGGTAATTACTTTAAAGGTTTAATCTCTGTGTTGTTGTAAAAGCACATGCATCAAAATGTTATAATAGTGATCACATATTCCAGAAATTCAGATTTTTTATCTTCAAATATTTGCAGCATTTACAGGCATCAACGAACATTATTGAATCAAAACGACCAATATGTTATCGAAAAATAAACAGAATTTCGAAACACCTGCACAATTGCCTTAAATCTGAAAGGAATAAACAAACATGTCTAATTTGTATTTATAATCATTAAAGCAACAGCTGATTGTACTGAACTCGAAGATGTTACTTGACTTCGCAGCTTATTAACGATTTTGTAACATTATCTTATGTATATACAGGCGAGGAATATAAGATAAGTTTTGATACGTAATTACATCATTGGGATAATTGATTTACGAAATTAGATTCTTATATTACTAATTACCTTAAAGACGTTTGTTTGAATTAGACAATTTTTATATCCAATGTTGACAAACAGATATTTATTCAGCAGTATATACATACCTTGATGATTTAATCATTTGTTCCGCTATTTCACATTAAAGTGCACACACGCGTAGCCAACCTTGATACATAAATTACTTCCCCTCAAAGGCAAAAAAACAAGTTATAGAATAATAATAAATTGATAGGTAAACATTTAAGCTAAAATGTGCAAATGATTATGTAGTTTTAATCTTCATCAATTCCTAAACACTTGTAAAATGCAAAATATGCATGACAGCGATTGTTTTCTTCTTTCGAAGGGGCAGAAATGTGTTTAATGATTTGATAATAGATATAAAGCATATTAGATACTTATTACCGGAAATCGAAGCGTTTAATAGACAGTTTTTCATAAATTAATGACAATAAAGTAGCAAAATGAAGACAAAGTAAGCAAGTATTATGTAGAACGTTCAAGTAAAACTAATAAAAATCTACTATAGCCTAAAAAACAAAGAAGCAAAAAGAAAATGTATAGAACTTATGAGGTCCAGATATGAATATTAAATTATATTCAATGAAACATTGATTACAAACTCAGCCTAAGTAAAACGAAATTTGGCACGAGAATTCACTGGAGAGATAAATTGGCACGAGAAATATGACACGAAGAATCCAGTGATTTACGGGGCGGACCAGGAACCGGAATCGCAAAATCTCCGTGTCATACTCCGTCATCACAAAGAAAAAAATATTCTTAGTATCACTATTTACTGGCGGAAAACTAAAAGAAAAATTCCGGCTGTAATTTTATTTGGAGCAGAATTTATACTTAAACATTTCATCTTGGACAGAATTTTCAACTTTGAAATTTTCTTGGGAAGGAATATGGTCTTCACTATGGGCGGAATTCTATACTTAAACATTTTTCTTGAACAGAATTTCACATATAAGATGTCTAAATCATAATTGTTAACTCTTTTTTTTGCACTTGCAGACATTGAAATTTTACCAACTGTACTTATTATTTTTGTTGAAGCAATTGATACTTGACCAATAATTACAGGTGTATTTTTAGAATAAATATGGTTATTTTTTAGACATTAAAATATATGCCTAAACAATGTTTTTAAATATTGTGGCAAATGATATATTGTCAGACTAATTTAGCAAATCTTTTTTGTACTGAAAAACAACTGTAATAATCTTAGTGTAGAACTTGAAAACATTCACCTCCAAAATGCTTAAGTTTATAAAAAGCAACATTGAAATAAGAATGCTGTTTAAATTTGAGTATCAGGACAGCCACAGGACAAGATAGTGTGCTTGCCATTTTAAACTCTAAGAAATCATGATTTTGTTATAAAAAAATAAACAAAAACAGTGCATGAAATAATCTCATATATTATGCCCTTTTAATCTATATAGAATTGATCAGCCAATATGCCCAATAATTGCTTTCATTTAGGTAAATAAATACTACAATATATATCCACTGAGATTTTACACTACACAGATCAGAGCTCTGATAAAACTCAACTGACCAGCAGTTTCCCACCATCTTAAACTCTTTGCATGACTAATTTACTCCACTGGTCATTCCAACAGATCAGGCTGTTCCATTGAATTATTTTGGGGAGAGATAACATTATAAATTTCATATGCAGAATTTGTCTAGGACATTGCAATTTTTTTTTTGTTCAGAAATATGTAATGATTTTTAAATTCTATATATATCTATTTGTTACTTGAATTTTTGTTACATTCAATGAATGGAGGTTGAGATGATGAGTAAATTAGCCCTGTTTTACATAATGATTGACCTGTCCATGCAGTTATACAGTTGTGAATTTTGAATTCTAAGATATCTGGGTCAGCAAAAAGAGTGCAAATAACAGAGGATGTACTTGATATTTTAACAATTTTGGAGATATACTTTTGTTTAAGATCTCAAAGTGTTTTAGTATTGGTATGATAAATAAGTGTGAAAACATGGGACAAGGAGATGAACAACATAATCAGGTAATAAACCTTTAGTTACATAATCATTAATTTAATGCTGAAACAAGTTTTATATCAAACTACATGTATCAATGGTAGCAAACTAAAATTTGTAACAAGAGGTCAATGTTGTTTTTATATTTTCAACTTCATACATTTGTTTTTTTCTGATAATTGTTTTAAATCTTTATTACATGTTTAATGACTGTAAAATATAAATTATTCAATGATTCTATATAATGATTGTGTGTATTGTATAAATTAATAGCATGTAGTAGATTCTTTTTCATTTCCTGGAAATTAAACAAATTAAGTCAATTTGATTAAATAGGAATAAATGGTACAAATTCAGAAGTTTTGTACAGCTGAACAGGGTCATCATAATCATTTATTATTTTACATGTATGTGTTGTGTTTCCAATGGAACAATCTAAAATTACATTTTACACTCATATTTTCAGACTGGGAGTTAAGTGCTGACTGTGAGATGCAAGGTGTTTCAATAAAGATGTGCAGTATTAATCCTGAAAAGGTATATTTTTAAATCTCAATACTTTACTATTCAACGTCTTTCCTTGAAAAAATACATAACCAGTAATAAATAGTGTCACAAATAAAGCAGTTAATTAATTAATTCTTATACAGAGCAATTCTTAAACACTTGTGCACTGAAATAAGATACTGCGTAAGCTTTAGTATTTTTGAATATTCATAAGCACTGTTAATATTTAATACTGTTGAAACATAAAATATGATATTATCAAAAAATATGAAATATAACTGCATATAATTATGCAATCAAACATAATTCATTACTACATTTTTGTTTAATTAATTATTAATTTTATTATTAAAGGTGAGCACAACCACAAGAAGTTCTTGGAAACACAGGCAGTGGACTTAAAACAGACATCAATTAAAGAAATAGTAATTTAAATAATCAGAAACA
>NW_026854308.1:227500-235308 GCF_026571515.1 Ruditapes philippinarum
TCTTTTCAATTTTATTCACTTTTTTAAGTTTCTGTACACATGTTGTTATATATTTCTTATTTATATTAACCTATTCTTAAATGAATACAAATCTTAAACAAAAATAGGAAACAAACATTTCTTTTTTATTTAAATCATAATACATTTAGATGAATAAATAAATAAATAAAATGAAAATAATTGTCAGAATTTTTTATTTACATTAATACAAAGAATGTGTATGATTGCATGTAATATGGTCGACAGGTGTTAAGTTTAACAGTTAACTGTTAATTCACTTACCCTTGGTGTCAAAACATATGAGCCGCGTCACGACAAAACCAACATAATGGGTTTTGCGACCAGCATGGATCCAGACCAGCCTGCGCATCCGCGCAGTCAGGATCCATGCTGTTCGCTATCGGTTTCTCTACTTGTTATATAGTTTGTAAGCGAACAGCATAGATCCTGATCAGACTACGCGGATGCACAGGCTGGTCTGGATCCATGCTGGTCGCAAACCCATTATGTTGGTTTTGTCGTGACGCGGCTCATATGTTTATTTTTACATTGATACGAAGCTTAGATCAGGAGCCTGTTGTCGGTGTTAGAATTTTAAAACTCGTGAATATAAAATATCGCAACGAACTAGAAGTTTTAAAACGGTTTTGTTTGTATTGTTTTAGTAGTAATTAGCAAGATCGAGTTTACTCGCAATTCAGGACAGACAACTCTTGGTTTTCATTCGATATTTTTGGTTATTTATCTACGTTATTCAGGATTACCCAGATTTTAAATTGTATATACATGAACTGAGTTTTCGACATTAACAATGGATTTTTTTATTGGACAAATTAAAATTTAAATATTTTTTTCTTATTATAATTAAAACTCTTTGTTTAGTTTTTAAGATAAACATTACGCATACGGTGATATCGCATCCATGCCTAATAAAGTCACAAACACGCGCCTGTTTGAGGAAACAGTTATTTAATATTTCATTATACATGAATTTAAACGCTTGAAAAACTGTATTGAGCCTTTGTACATCACACATTTTTCGACATTCCATATTTTGACTGTATTTCACATAAAGCAATATGGTAACACTCGCACGTACGCACGAACACACAAAATACATAACTACACATGCACATAAAAGTGAACACGTTCCTACAGTATTAACACTTTCGCACATGTGATCACTTATGAAATATTTTCAATGTGCTCTTTATCATTTTTATGCTGAAAGTTATATTATGATTTTTCAGGACAGTTAAATCTTCTAGAAATGCAGCTGTGCCCTCTTTACAGCAATTGTAGATGAAGCAAAGTATGGTAGCAAGTTATTTATAGATGTAAGTTCACGTATATACATTGTTGTGTTTTGTGAATAAAATAAGACAATTTACACCGGACATACTGTCTGTAAAGAAGAGTTACCCAGACTCGTATATATATTCCACTCTGTACTGACATCATGTGTTTTATTCTTTGTCAAGGCAAAGACAAATTTCCTTAATTACACGCATTTATTTTGACAAGAATAAATTGTGGTTAGTTAAACATACATTGGTTCTCTTTTATATCTTGTTAGAATCAATTCTTAGGCGGAATGATGTCACACTTCATAAAATGATGTCAATAAGGCATATATGATATAAGCATTTTGCCGCGCATTTGAAAATGCTAAACCATACTTGCTCTTAATATGCAAAAATCAAAATATATAAAATATAAGAATTAACTCGAACACACACAATGGTTTGATATGCGACTTTATTTTTATTAAATTAGTTTTCTTTCTTAAACATATTACTGTATCAAAAAATATGTATTCTCTTTACAGTTTAATCACTTAAATAATATGAGCCGTGTCACGACAAAACAAAATATGGTTAATAAGCGAAAGAATCAAAAGACAAACGCCTGCGATCAGAGAATATAGATATATACCATGACTGATTCAGCTATACGAATATATATTACTTATTAATAGAAGATTATAGAATAAAGAAACATGAGATCATATAGAATAGACGCGAGAAAATAGAAGAGAACTGGTCTAGGAATATAGTAGAGTCGCAAACCCATATGATCTTAGAAATGGTTTATGTCGTGACACGGCTCAATTATGTTAATGATAGTTATTTTTTTAGTTACTACGTGCGTAAAGCGATAAGTAAGCTTTGATAATGTGAGAGTGACGTTACATTTTCTTTTGTACATGTACACTAAAGTTAACAACATTTGTCTGAATAGGTAAAACAGGGTTTTCAAAGCGAATATAATGTCAGATAAGAAACAGAATTTGAAATGTATTGATGGAAAAGTTAGAATGTCATACACATTAAATTGTATCACAAGTTCGAGACTCACAAGTTGTCTTACTTTTTTGCGTTTTTTTTCCATGATATATATTTTTTTTAATTTTACATTAGAAAAATGAATTGGATAGAGAAAGGCATTTTGTTATGATATTTAACAATTTGATATACATGTACGGATGATAGTTGATTTTTATCGTAAGATATAGTGTGTAGTATGTAGTAGTTCATGAGTACTTTTCAGTGCAATAGTCATTACCATAGTTGAAACAAGTCTGTGTAAAGTATCATTGCAAGTTCCGTATAAGATTGTGCACCACATTGCTAAATAGGGCTAAATAATAGCTACATTTAAAACAAATGAGAAGTTAAAATAGAAAATAATCACAGGATTATCAATCTTCTACAATAAATGATACAAAAACTTTTCCTACCTGACTGATAATTATAAGCAATATTTTTGGGAAAAAGGTGCAATCGAGCCTAGCTTTCTTGAATTGATATTTACCACAACGATTAACCTACTGCAAGTTACGCTGAGAGTTGGAATTAATTTTGGATAATTTAATTTATATAGCTAGCCTGTTTGAAGATAATAAACACAATATGATATGTTTTACACCTGGATAGTGGCTTGACCAACTCGTCACTTAATTATCATACTAAACGCACAGTACTTGTGCGCACGTGAAACATATTGCGTTGATACGTTAATGTTTCACGTGCGCACTAAATAGTCGCATTCGCATGTATTAACTAAAATATTTCCTATGTTATTTTATGCAATTGTCACTTATGATACGTATATTTTATTATCTGAATTTGATTTCATACTATCAGATTAATGCAAGGGGGCTATTTTTGATTTTATATTTCGTGAGAATTATCACTTTATTTTTAGAGATGACACACTGTAAGAGATTCTATTGTCAACTTACCTAGTTAAACAGTCTTAACAATAAAAAAATATTAATCTACACTATTGTATATTGAAGGTATTCATTCGTTGCTGAGATAGTTTTTGAAACAATTGAAATTGAAACAAATAATAATCCAAATTTGTTAAGATTAACGTTTTAAGTATAGCTGGGTATTCCGCCTTTTACTTTAACTGGATATCATTGTGCAAACATGGATCTACATCTGAGTAAAAATATCTGTACTTTTTAAAGCGGCACGCCTCAAGATTCATGCTAATTTTCATGAAAATTTTGAAAATGTTTTTAAAAGTATTATTCAGTGATATAACCAAAAGGAAGCAATTTACACAATATCAATGCCACTTACAATCTACGTAAATTACTTAAAAGAGCACAAAATATGCAAAAATAGCCCATACTGCGTTAGTAACCGTAAACGCAGTAGAAATATAGTTATAAATACTGAAAAATCAGTCATTAATCGCAAATAACATGTAAATTATTACTAGAACTTTGAATCTTTACACTTTTCCTAAAATCTTAGTACATTTTTTCTCAGGTTTGATTTTATTGAGATATTTTCGCTCATCTGGAGGCGTGCAGCTTTAAGCCTTTTTTCAAACGAATTGACTCCTACTAACGATGCTAAATATACATCGTAAAACGATCAAAAAGATTATGTCAGCACTTTTTCCCAATACAATGTTATTTTGTATTAATATATTTTTAATCAATAAAACACTCTTTACATAGAACAAAGATACCATTATCATTTATATTACAGGTGTGAAATAAATATATTCGTAAAGGTTTTATAACAAAAACATATAACTTATCATCCGTCATAGATTAATCATTTCATTTAAATCCTGTGTAAATGGTTGCTTATAAATGACATCTTTATCCTAATAATATAAACTAATTTTGAAATTTGCGTTAGAAAAAAAATGTATAAATGTATACGCTTAAAAATTGCTTGTGTATAGTCTTTTTGAAAGTTGTGATAACTATTTCATGACACTATTTAAACAGGATTTTAAACTCTCTCTTTCAGATACACACATGCCGAAGAAGATTGTAATATCTGGAGATAACATTTCCTACGTCACGAAATAGACACCGTCACACTGGTCTACGTAGCATTCCTATTGATATATTTAAGTGCTTTTAAGAACTGTGTTTGAATGACGAATTTCTGTGAATACGGATTTTTAGTTTTAATGATTATTATTTAAACTTTCTGTAATAATCAATTTGTGCTATGGACTCATTTTCCTAAAATAATATGTGAATGTTAACGCGAACAAATGATATGAATATCTTTAAAATGTTTTATGAGTGTAATACAAGTGGCTCATAAAAATCATTGTTAAGATAAATATAATCGAACTTCAAGTTGGTATAGTTTGTTCTAGATTTAAACAACATGCAATTCATAAATGTTACGGCTTGAAAATATCGAAACATGTACATGTATAACTCGATCTCTAAAGAAAATATCGCAGTGCGGATTTTCTCCACTGTGATACGTATTTCATGACTCTATATATCGCATCATGCCGGTATATCGCCGTTTCCGTTGCAACGCTACATTAATTTGTCCCTCTTGAATAAGGCTTGCAACAATATATGACTGTTGTAGCGAAGACATGTTTATTTGTTTAATATATGTATACATATTAAATATAATTATGTTTATGAAATAATAAATATTTAAGAGTGACTCGATTTGGTTTTTACTTTATTATTTGAAATACTCCAATTGTGAAGATAAAGTTCTTAAGCATATGACTTAACAGTTCCCATTCAAAAATATGTAATAAAACATGTTCTATTGTACAAGTCTGCATTTCGGTCATGTATACGTGTCACTTATATGTAAATGCATGCTTTTGATATTATCTGTATCTTTCTTATATCAAGAAAATCACAGTTTTGTATTCCCTGTGGACAACTAAAAAATGCAATTCCGTATATCCCCTGTATATATTTGAAAATACGATTCCGTATATCCCCTGTATATGTAGAAAATACGATTCCGTATATCTTCTGTATATGTAGAAAATACGATTCCGTATATCATCTGTATATGTGGAAAATACGAGTCCGTATATCCTCTGTATATGTAGAAATAAACGGTTCCGTATATCCTCTGTATACGCTAGAAAATACGAGTCCGTATATCATCTGTATATGTAGAAAATACGGTCCCGTATATCCTTGGTATATTCATAGTATACTAGAGATAACAACCTTAATATAGTCCGTATACGGATTTTATTCTCCGTATTCTTCAAAAGTACGAACAAATATACGTACATGTATATGGGGCAAATACGGAATTCCGTATATGCCTGATGCATATACGGACTTCCCGTATACCCGGTGTTCCCTATACGGACTCGTATACTTGGTACCGTATATTCAACGAATACATCCCGTACACGCCGTATTTGTCAAGACATACGGGACCGTATATTTCCCGTATATCAGAGATATATTTTTCGCAGTGATAAATATAATAATGATTAATAAAATATGAACGATAATTAGGTAACAAGGAGTTAGGAGCTTATAATGTGTAAACACCAATATAAGTAAAATGTACATAAAATAATATATAGTTACAACACTGCGAACCTTACTAAATGACTGACACAAGAGTAGCGTATTAGATGTGTATATGAAAATGTTTCTAAACGCCATCATATTTTTCACACGATGGAACGTTTTCATGTTATTTAAAACATATTGACGATGTTTGATAACCATTTGCAGAAGTTTTATAAAACAATAACAACAAAAATAGTTTCATCAGCTTAAGAAACGTTACTTTTTGAGTTTTTCATATTTATTAAATTAAAAAGTGGGAGGATGGCCATAGTGTTGAAAAAGATAACAAGAAATACGCACAGAAAAGCATGATCTGAAAGCAAAATTGGTTTATTGAGAAAGGTATCTGTCAATTTTGATGAAATAGAAGCGGTGGATTGAGAAAGCCCGTCAGATGTTGTCAATGAAGAATCGCTTTATGACCAATAATATATGAAATTCTGAATATTGAGCAAGTCTTTAAATAAGATTGCCATCAAGAATACCATCCAGATTTGTAACTATTATCATTTTAAGACGTTAAGCTTTTGATTCAAGTCTTATGTGAACTTTGTTTACGTATGTCATAAATCCTTATTTCTTTTTTACTTTCTCCATTACATTTTTTTAAGGTGCGGTATTCGTTTAAGAATTATCAATTGCACATAAATTTACACAAATGTTTCAATAAAGCGCTATCGTAATTGCTAAGCCATTAGTTTCTAAATAAAATTTTGAGAAGTTTTTACTAATTTAAAAATACTTAAGCATATCATTTAAACGAGTATGAACAAATTACAAACCTTTTTATTATTGCCAAAAGCATATATTCTAAAAGGTAATAACAATTAGAAATATGAGAAAAATTGATATTCTTTCTAATTTAAAGTTCTGCTCTTTTTATGTAACTAACAGATGATATATAACGTACAGTCATATTACAACTATTTATCTATTTGAAAAAAAAACTAGTTTGGGCATCAAGTGCTAATCTTTTTGCAACGTTTTCACAAGTGGTGCACAATTCGCCCTATTTCATGCACGGATTTCTTGGACTACAAGTGTTAATCCTTTGCATCGTTAACCCGTAACCTGGTGACTTTCTCATATGGACTCCGTCAGCTTCAATTTTGGGAATTTTTTATTATCATCAAGATGAAATGTTGATGTCATATTGCACAAATATGCAAAATGTGTTTCATTTCCGCTTCCAAGTAGCTTACTTTCGTACAGTATTTACACGGTTTGGTAATTGTAGCAATCTTTACTTTTTCAAATTGAAGTCAGTGTCTTTACAGACTTCTTTTATATCATTTCTATTTGAAATCGATAAAAATGTAGTTTTCCCGTTTGGGAAATTCATTTGTAATAATGCTACTGTAAATATTTCTTGCGGCGGACCATGTTCTATTACTTAAGAACAATACGCCGCTTTTCATGGTATGGCACTATTATGTCACATTGAAGGTTCCATGAAAACCGCCATACGAACACATCTGCGGATGTCTCTAAACTCAAAATTTCACCGTTTTCGTGTTTTAAATGTTAAATTCTTCTAAAGCCGGTGCTAGGGGGCGTGAACGGTAACTTGCACTTTCCAGTACCTTTCATAAACAGGCTCAACATCCATAGTTTAAATTGACTATGAAAACTGAAACCATATCCAAATTTCAACCATCGTGTGTGCAAAATGGAGAAGGAAATATTGAGCTATCCGTCTTTCATCGTACAAGACTGCTTATTATTTAGAATATTGTAAAAATATGATTTAACTCTTTTTTTCCACACAATATACTTACTTCAGCAACACTTGCTTTTATAAATATAAACAAGTAATAACATGGCTCATGTTTTGTTACGTATTGAAATATATAAAGAAGCAAAAGAGGACTTTATATGCTTGATAAGATGACTGCATTCTTTAACGCGCTTTTCATGGAATGACACTAATGTGTTACACTTGAACGTTCCATGATAACCGGGCGTGGAG